>NW_009623098.1:374-21352 GCF_000690535.1 Cariama cristata
GCCCGCTCTTACAGTCCCAAATTTTTTGTAGTCAGATTAGCACCTAAGAGTAGTTCGATTCAGACCATGGATCCTTTTTGTATACGTCTTTGGCTTGGGCAGATTGAAAGATTCTTGTGCTCTTTCTGCTGATAGTGTCAACTTTATTTACCCAATTCTGATCCTGTTTAATATTTGCCTTGCACTACTTAAGTGACTATGTAGAGATAAAACAGATTGTATTCTGATAGCTTATTACATGCCCCTTGTGTAGGACAGAATTGTAGCAAGTGGTTAATACCCTTCTCTGGGACTAAGGAGAACATGAGTTTGGTTTTCTCCCTTACCACAGACTCTTGATTATAAGCTTGAGCCAAGCTCCTGCCACAAGTAAGGGTTTGTTGATTTGGGTCTAAACTCTTGACACTGTTAAATCAGAAATAATATGCAGTGTTTTAAAGATCAAGGTAGAAGAGCTCGAATTAGTTGGCCTGAGTGAGCATGTCTTGAGTAACTTACAAATCATTTATACATACTTTAAGTGATTAAATCACAAATCTGACCTCGCTGCTATACATTTATAAACTTCTGTGTTTGCTTGGTTTTGCTTAAGTTGAAATGTTGATGTTAAGTCATGAAAGTATCAGTAAATTCAGACTCCACTTGATGCTTCAGAGGCATCATATTTTGGTGGTGTCCTTATGTGTTCTGCGACAAGGTAGAAAAGCCAATTACTGAAATTAATCATTGTCTTCTCTTGTGATGTTCTCAACATGAGTGACAGATGCTGCATTAAGCATATTGGATTCAAGCAAAACATACTTGTGTACCCAATGTATTTTGCAGGAGACTTAATCATTAGTGACAGATGGCTCTTGCCTAAGAATGGCTGCTTTTAATTTGAGTTGGTAGAAAAGACAAAAAAGATTGAATTCAAGTAGTCATTGTAATGAGAGATGACTCCATCCTGAAAGTTAATATGTGAAAATGATAAATGAAGAAGGTATTAATATTACAGAGAGGCTATTACATTAATGGGAGTTGTGCTCAACCCCGTGGAGATAATGTATGGGCTTCCAGCTGATGCTTTGAAGTTAAGTAGCCAGGTAATACCTTGAAGATCAGGGAAGCCACATAAAAGCATTCAGTATAAAGCAGAAATGTTTTGATTTGTCAGAAAGTTTTAGCAGGATATAGAGCCAGGTTGTACCTGACTTGCAGGTGAGTCCCCTGCAGTCAGTATAAAGCTCTGATGTTGGGGTTTTGGGGTTTTTTTGGGAGGGAGGGGGGTAATTTTTTTTGTCAGCCTGTGAAGGAAAACCTGTAGAGCAGAGAGGCTGGTGATCAAGGAGAAAGAATATGATGAAAATGTTAAACTTGTATTGGACAATTCTATGAAGTTAGAAAGTTCCTGAAGTAGAAGGACTTTGAGCCTTGTAATGATGAGCTTTCAGATGAGATGTGTCTCATCTAGGAAGTTAGCTTAAAGCTGGAACTGGCACCACCCCCCACCCCCCCCAGCTAGAAACCAATAAATGTGAAGGTGGTATGGGAAGGTTGGCATCTGTAAATGAAGAGGAGGGAAAAAAGCTATTGTTCATATGGTGTTGGCACTTGGTATCCCCACAGGGGCTTCATGGTGGTTTAAAAAAAACCCAAAACACTCAAAAAGACTAATGGATTGGTGTAGGAGAGTAAAAATTGACACGTGATTTTTTTAAGGTTTATGGAGGTGGGAAGAATTGTGCCAGTAGTTGGATCTAAAATTGTATCTATACCACTGCATTCACAACAGATAACCAGAAATCTGCATTTTAACATGCTCAAGCTTTTTAAGAGATTGCTTTTGGTAGAATATTATTTTTGAATCTTCTGCAGAAGACTTAGTAATGATGACCAGGCTTTTAAGTAGATAGATGAATGACACAAATATTCCTGTTGTGCAAACCTGTCAGTATCTTCTGGCTTAAATAAGATATTTATAAACCATCCCAATGACCCTTTAGTATTTAGAAGAGGAAGTCCTCCTGCAGATCTGGGGAAATACTCTTTCCTGGAGTGGTAAATTTGAACCTTTGCCATCTTGAATGTGAGCGTGGCGACAGCCTTACAGTTACTGTACTTCCTCTTTTAATAAAAGTGTGCCTGTCCAGCGAGTCAGATATTAAAAGTATGAAATCCTGGCACAACAGTCCTAAATAATACAAATTGCTAAGAATATTTGGGCAGTTGGAGCAGCAAGACTGTTTCACTTATTGTTGTCCAGGGGACTAGAAACAAAGCTCAACCTCAGCTGTCTGGCAGCCAGCGCTCCAGGGTGCAACTCTTCCAGCTTGCTTCTGGAAACAGTAGTGTGCAGCTGAAAATGGCGGTTCTGTAGCTTGCATTCATTAATAATTTCCTATCGACTGAGCTATTAGGCCTGTAGTAATATTCACAGGACATACCTCCTCCTCTTTGGAGGTTTGCACTGTGGGGTTGTGGAATACGCAAGCTGACTGCTCTCCGGTCGTGCCGTTCTCGCTGGCGCCCGTTCGTTAACGTGGGACCTGCTTGGCCTCCTGTTACAGCGTGCTCTAGCTTCCCTTGTCTTTTAGGCAGATTTAAATTGCTTTCCACGGCCACGTGA
Source organism: Cariama cristata (assembly GCF_000690535.1). Lineage (NCBI taxonomy): Eukaryota > Metazoa > Chordata > Aves > Cariamiformes > Cariamidae > Cariama > Cariama cristata. The sequence goes on from NW_009623098.1 coordinate 2,983, forward strand.
GGTTCAGCTCTGCTGTTTTCCCCTCTGCTGTTGTAATATGTTAGCATTGGCAACGTGCTGTAATGCAGTGCTGAGGTAGCGCTTACCGACTCCGTTGCACCCACTGTACATCTGGATAACTGCACTTCGGGCCATCTAGTCGCGTGGCATGTTGCCAAGTCAGTCTGGTTAGGCTTGTCAAGGATACTAATGCCAAGCAGCAAGGAATTTGGGATAATGAATCCAGTCTGCGTAACACCAGATGCAGTGTGTGGCCTTTATTGCAAATTTATTCTGTTTTCATTTGCTTAACCTTTATGTTGCCATTTCTGCTCATGCCAAAACAACAGTCTCTGAACATGGAAAACCTCAAAATTCAATCCGTTGGAAACTGCCACTCAGATGAGTTGTGATACAGTAAGCATGTCAGGAAAAAGAAGCAAAACACTTGGATAATCAGCATCTACTGGGAATATCAGGTCTTTAGATGACTGAATCATGAAATGCCAGGAAATCACCACAGCCGGATTAGAGTGTGATATTAGTTACGTTGTTGGCACTTGGCCCAGCAATCTGTTCAGACTCGCTACCCGAAAAGCCCCCTAAGAAACTCTGTACTATGACAGATGTCGATTTTTAATACTTTACTTTCTTCTATCCCTTCGACAGCTTTTGTCTGCATTTTTAAAATAAGCTGGCCTTGCTGAAGAAATAGTTTGATCCTCAGTCAGGAATCGGCTAGAGGTGCCAAGAAGCAGGAATCCAGCGGCAGGAAAGTGGACAAGGAGGCAGTACTTGGACTGCGTAGGGAAGGGTTTTGCTGTACTGTTTGGTGTGCCCTCTCATAAGGGCTGTGCTTTCTTCAGGGCTTACATTTTACTTGCTTAGCTCTGGCCCAAGCCATGGCTAGAGAATGGATCAAAGGGAAGCAATGTTTTGCGCAGACTTTAGCACCACTTAAAATTTTGGGAAACATCCGAACATGAGGGAAAACATAGGCTGTTGGTTTTCAAGTTCCTTCAGTTCCTCTTCACCTAGCATTAGCTGGTGTGTATGCAGTTATAACGGTGTTTTTGCATTGATTCATTGTTTCCAGACATAGTTTCAAGAGTTTACGAGGGATTGGAAATGAAAATGGCTTTGGGGTTTCCCTGGTTCCTGCCAGCCGGGAGGCAGAGGGGAGCGCTCCTCCAGGGGAGATGCTGCCTGCCATCAGCTCTGGGCACTTGTGCCTCCACAGCAGCCTAGAAGCCTGAGAAAGAGATACAAGAGGAAGTGTTTGCTGCTTTAACACCTTAGATACGTTTTTAAGTCAATGAAGTATCTTTTTTGCTTTAGGGAAGCTTTTTTTTTGACCCGTTAAAAGCCTGTGGTTTATTCTATGTTGAATGCAGCTGAACTGAAACTCGTATAAAGAATCAGATCATGTGCATACTTGAGCAAAGGTCAATAATTTGACATATTTGCCATAATGTTTAATAAACGGACATTATGTGTTTCTTTCTGGACCTACACCTTTCCTTACTGCACAAATCAGCAGAGGTTTATTTTCAGTACGCTAACTTGTCTGGTTTTTCATGACTTACAAATTGACTCACATACAGCAAAAATATGCTTTGGGTCCAGGGGAGGAGGAAGGAATGTATGTCTTCTGTAGCACATGAAGGCAAACACTAATTTCATGTAAAATGATGAAAGGCAAAGGAAAGCTATACTTTCCTGCAACTTTATTGTGACTGTCTGGGTGACGTTTGAAAAACAACTTTAAAAAGTCTTGCAACTGTTTTCTAATTGATTTATCTGTTGAATACAGTTTAACTCTTCTCTCTTTCTCCTTTCATCAGAAAAATGAGTGGTGGGTTGGCACCGAGCAAGAGCACAGTGTACGTGTCCAATTTACCCTTTGCTTTGACAAACAATGATCTGTACAGGGTAAGTTTTTAAGAGCTGCATTGTTCAGATTAAACTTGTTGATGAGCATTTTGAGTGTAAATAAAATACTGATATATACCTTCTACTTAGAAAAGTTTGTCTTGATGAATTTATTACCAATGAAATGCAATTGTCTATTGTTAAATCTTTTTGTTTTGTTTTATATTTCAGATATTTTCAAAGTATGGGAAAGTTGTCAAGTAAGTGACCTGATATGGCCTGCTATTTTTGTAGCTTTCATTTTAAATATTTAATGTCTTTGCTTCACTTAAATCTTGTGCTTTTCATAATTTCAGTATGAATGTGGAACTATATTGAAGTCCTGTTCATTTTTAATAAAGTATAAATTTAATTTAACAGCTAGAAGTTCTTGCAGTTACACGCATAATGTAAGAATATTTGTGTTGGGGACAGGTTTTGCTAACCACTTCTTAAGAGCAAGTAGAATGTTGTTGTATACCAGTGACCTTTTCTCTGAAATAGTTGAACCAATATTCTTCTAGTAAGTGTTGTTCCCCTTCCCCAAACACCGCCTGGGATGCAAGTGGGTAAGTGTAAAAGTGGGAGCTTCTAATTGTGTGAGCTGGATATCACAGCTGCCACAAACATTTCCCACAATTGCAATGTACAATTCCTCTCTTTGTGGTTCTAGAGGGACTTGTTATTGTGACTGTTTAGTATTATATTTAAGATTAGATGTAAAGCTGCATAGTAACGGCTTTTAATAGGCAGGGTATTCATGAACAACACTTGTGAATACCTGCCTCTGGGTTCAAATGATAGAAATAAATGCCACAGTAAGGAACTTGCTGTTTTATTTTGTTTCTTTATTTTTTTAACTGATCAAAATAACGAGACTCAAGACTTCAGTTTTTAACTCTAGACCAGCAAGTGTGTACTCTTAAATTCTAGTAGCTGCTATAATAATCTGTGAGATACAGAGCTAAATTCAAAGTTTTTGAAGTCTTGGGAGTGTGTTTGAGGTGACAAATAGCAGGAAAAGCCAAACTACAACTTTATAAAAATGTATTTTTTAAATGGACTGAGAGGAAAACCCTTTTGTAGGGCTCTGGCAGACATGCAGTGACCAGTACAACTGGGCACCTCCAGTTTCTGTTGTTTCCAGGGTGGGGTGCCTGACCTGTTTTAGTTGACTGGTGAACTACCGATTTAGAAAAATCCTGAGTAAAGCTTGTACTAATGCTGCTGTTTATCCATTGAGGGGCCTGTTCTCCATAAATTTGATCCTTCCGACTTCTCTGCTATTGTGTGGTAATATACCTGTGCTCTGTGTGTTTGCGGGTAGGGGTCTCCTACTGTCTTGGCTTTTGAACTTGTTTGACAGGAGGATGAGAATTGTATGAAATATTTGCTGTATGAGGCATTGCTTATTTTAAAAGTGTCATAGCAGCATTCTCTTTTTTTTTTCCCCTCTTTTAATCGTTTCTAGCATTTTATTTGCTTTTTTTTTCACTATCATAGACAACAGAAATGGTATTTTCAGATGCCTATGCAGAAGAAATCCTGTGCTGCATCCTGTGTGAAAATAGCCAATTTAGAACTTGCAATTCTATCTGTGCAGTTACTGTTTTCACCTACGTATTGTTTTGCAAAAAATTCACTTGCTGATACCTAATTTTTCCTGATGTTTTGTCTAATCGCTGCCAGAAATTAAACTAAACGCAAAGAGTCACAGAATACCACGTGTAAAATACTACCATGATTTTATTGTTTTTACCTAGCAAAATGTTTCCTGTTCACAGCTTTGCAAGCTGACCTGACTATAAACAGTGCAGATACTGTGGGATTCTACTGGTATTCCCATTTCACTGTGAAACTGAGGCTAACAAGGATCAATTTTCCTATTTGTAACTAGTCATGAATTCCTAAGAAAAATATTTTCAAATATTAGCTTGATTTCTGCAGAGTCTTTGTTCAGGGATTTTAAAACACTTTGCGGAAAGCTTTGCGATGCCATCTAGGTCAGCTTTAATTAAATAAGCTTTAACAGACTTTTTTCTGAAGTGTGTCTTGACTCAGCAAAATCATGCTGACTTTTCTTCTGTGCTGCATTTCTCACCCCAGCATATCCCGACTATTATGATTTTGGCTCAGTTTGTTCAGTGAGAAATCAGACTTTCTAGGGCTCCAAGAAGTTGCAGACTTTTTAAAGATTTGTCACACTTGTTTCTTTCTGTGCTTGTGTTATTAACTGGTACATTCAATATCACAATTAGAAACCTGACATTCATATTAGAGTTCCATTGGAACTCTTGGAAGAGTAACTTGGCAAAAGATTTAACAGAATTATTCTAAAGTCAATTTTATTGACATTTCAACTCAGTGCATTCAATTGGACGCATCCTTGTCCAAGAACCTTTAGTAGAAAAACTATTCTAAGCTTTATCTTTCTGTGCATGTATTTGGGAGGAAATTGAGCTTTATTTACTGAGCTTTTATTTTATACATTTTTTTATTATGTAGGTCATCAGTTACTTATACAGTTTCTCTGGTAGGCCTTCTGCTTCGAAGTGGGGTTTGTTTGTTTTAAAGCTGTCCTATTACTTGCAATTTTGGCTTGCCTTATGGCTAAACCTTATTCTGCCCATGGTGGACACAGGGAGGAGCTTATTCCCTACTTTTTAACATGTACTTTTATTTTTATGTAGATGCAGACTGGCATCCTGTTTCCCACTGGTTTTATTTGAGGGCTAAGTACAATTAATGTTAAGATTGAAAGGACTGAGGTTGTGCAGGTTCTCTCACCACCACCTGCACCTCTTGTCATTTGTTTTCTTTGTGTGTTGTTTTCACTGGGTCTAGATTTTTCCTGAGTTTCTCAATGTGGTACTGGAGCTGTTGGTACCAATGTTAGACTGAAGATTTAACTTTAAATGTAAAATAACACATGCATCCATGACCTGCTTGGATTCCAAATGGAGATATTTGTAGAACAATACTGCATATACTTACTGTTTCCTATCATGAACCTGTTTAGCTGGTTAGTCCTACACAAACATAGATTTCTCAGTTTGGATGCAGTTCAATATATTGTGTTTTTCAACAATTATAGCAATGGTAAGATTACTCCTGAATTTTAATTTCACCTCTGGTATGTGTAGTTCCCTCCAGTTAGTTTGTCTGCAAATCTAAAGAGGGTGGTCTCTGTTCTTCAAGTCATCCAAGGGAATAAAGGATGATACTGGACCCAGAAAGACAAAGACCCCACATACTTACTTTTTTTTTTTTTAAATCATCTCTGCTCTACCTGTAAGCACGTGGCCAGGTTAGCTGTTCCTTTGAATTTCTGTTTAGTGAGCCTTCCTGTTGTTGAATATACTTTTTCCTTTTTGCTATATAACAAAGCTAACATCCCACTGAGACCTTTAAGGAAAAAATGTCTCTGAAGTAATTTCAGTGTATCAATCATGTGGTTATATGTTTTCAGAGTTACTATTATGAAAGACAAAGACACCAGAAAGAGCAAAGGAGTTGCCTTTATTTTGTTTTTGGATAAAGAATCTGCACAAAACTGTTCTCGGGCACTTAATAACAAGCAGGTAAATTGTGGGAAGTTGTTATGGCAGGAGGGTTGGGTTTACAGTCCCAAAATATTTACCTTGTTTTTGCAATTTGCTGTAGTTGTTTGGAAGAGTAATAAAAGCAAGTATTGCCATTGATAATGGAAGAGCAGCAGAATTCATTCGCAGGCGTAACTACTTTGACAAGTCTAAGTGTTACGAATGTGGGGTGAGTAAAACCAAAAATGAACTAATATATTCCGTCTTTTGACTCTGTCGTTTAACCCCAGCAGGCAACGAAGCACCGCACAGCTGCTTGCTCACTCCCTCCCCTCCTCGCAGAGGGGAAGAGAATTGAGAGGGTAAAAGTGAGAAAACTCATGGGCTGAGATAAGAACAGTTTAATAATTGAAATAAAATAAAGTAGTAGTAGTAGTAATAATAATAATAGTAAAAAAATGGAATGAAAAGGAAAATAAGAGAGAGAAATAAAACCCAGGAAAGACAAGTGATGCAAATGAAAACAAGTTCTCACCACCAACCAACCGATGCCCACCCTGTCCCCAGGCAGCGGCCCCCTGCCAAACTTGCCCTCAGTTTTATTGGTGAGCCTGACGTCATACGGTACGGGATATCCCTTGGGTCATCGGGGTCAGCTGTCCCGGCTGTGTCCCCTCCCAACTCCTTGTGCCCCCCCGCCTCCTCGCTGGTGGGGTGGGATGAGGAGCAGAGAAGGGCTTGACGCTGGGTAAGCCCTGCTGAGCAATAAGGAAAACATCCCTGAGTTATCAACACTGTTTACAGCACAAATCCAAAACATAGCCCTGTACCCACTACTGTGAAGAAAATTAACTCTCCCCCAGCCAAACCAGCACAGGCTCTTAGCTTGTTTCTTCACTTTGTCTATTGCTAATCCTGCCCATGCTCTTAAATTACTCTTTGTCTGTTGATACTATCAACTTGCATAGCAGCTGTACCATTTTCAAGAATGGTAGTATCTCTTTTGTCTTTTGTTTAGGATTTTGGGGGTGGGGGAAAATATGTACATATAATTGCTGCTTAACATGCTGATGAGCAGACAGATCTGAGTATCAGTATAATGCTGTTTGAGAAGGAAGACCCCCTAATCTTTGCTTCAAAATACCTGCTTTTGTTATATCTTTGGAAGTTCGTTATATAGTTGGCAGTAAAATAAATATTGGAAACAACTCTTATTATACAGAAGTGTGTTTTAAGGAAAAGTGAGGAATTGCCTAAAACTTAACATAGTAACACAGGAGATTGAGATTTGGATAGTATTTAATGTCAAATACAAACTTGATTTATATTCATAACACTTTCTAGAGCAAAAATGTTGACTCACTCCTGTTTCTTAAACTGTTAATACTGAGGTTTATATCTCGTCTTGAACATAACCTGTGCTGTAGTGTATTCAGCTATTGCAGCAGCCAGAGAAAATCTACTTTGCTTTGTTCTCAATTTGCAGTTAAACATGCATATCACCACCAATCTCTTCGTTTCCATGGCAAGCTTATAGAAAAGAGTTTGTCTTCTGTGTGCTAATTCAGCATTCCATTTATCTTACTAATTGCTTCCATTTTTTTTCCCCCTGAACTGTCTTACATTAGCTTTCCTCATGATATGTTTGAACATATAGTTGTTTGTAATGGTTTCTGTTAAGCAATATTTCTTTTTCTCCAAGGAAGCAGGACACTTAAGTTATGCTTGTCCTAAAAATATGCTAGGAGAGCGGGAGCCACCAAAAAAAAAAGAAAAGAAGAAGAGAAAGAAAATAGTTGAGCCAGAAGAAATGTATGTATATTTATTTACATGTTACTACTTCTTTTAGGAAGCTTTTTCATACTGAACACTTAAAATAAAGATTATATATTTTTCTCTCTTGGCACAATGAAGTGAGGAGGAAGAAGAAAGTGAAGAGGAAGGAGAAGACCCTGCTCTAGATAGCCTCAGCCAAGCCATAGCTTTTCAGGTACAAAACTGAAGCACTGTGTATTTGTTATTATTAAATGCATATCCTCCGTGATTTCGCTGCTTTTCAAAAGCTCTGAGTATACCCAGAGGTCTGTCTGTTCTCTAGCACTCGGGGGCACTCTTGCCTGGCAGTAGTTGGTGACTATAGTTGGTTTCTTCATATTGCAGGCATGTTCAGTTGTCGGTTTCATTTTTGACTTTTTAAGATAAATTGGTTCTGAATGTGACTGAGTGCAAAACTTTTACACGATGTAGTCAAAAAAAAAGATGCAAATATGTACAGTTATTCCCCCCTCCCCGCCCCTGGAAAACTCTACAATTGGAAGTAAAACCTACAAACGTAAACAAGCCAGGAAACATTCCCATTTCTCTTGCCATGCAAAGATTTTTAGCTGGGATAGTGTATTTCCCAGTAAAAATAGGAAGCATCTATTTAAACTTTCAGTTGAATAACCTTTACATCCCTGAAGACATTCATTCCCTGAAAAAGACAACAGATACAAGACTTGTTAGTGGCACAGAGCTGATTCAATAATGTCAGTTTAAAATGTGGTGCATTCTTTGCTTCAGATCTCAGCTGCTCTATAGTTCTGTAAGTTTGCCATAGGCAAAGTTCCTCTCTTGGAAAACAGAGGGTTCTCCATGCGGCCTGTGTTGGTGCAGAACACTTACTGTTTGCGTGTGAGAACGTCTTTCAGAAATGTGTTCTAGTCCGTTTGTTGCACAGTTTATCTGGAAATGGAGATAAACACTTTGAATTGTTTAACTTATTAAATAATTCAATGCATATTGTTATTAATTAGCATATTATTTGTAATGCATCTTAATTTTTCTTAATCCTAGCTAATACTTTTCTTTCTTTCATTGTAGCAAGCCAAAATTGAGGAAGAACAACAAAGATGGACGCAGACTGCAGGGGAATCTTCAATTTCAGATGATTCAAAACGTCCACGAATTAAGAAAAGTGCTTATTTCAGTGATGAGGAAGAACTTAGCGATTGAAATAATACTGTTTTATACGCATATATAATATATATAGTGTACATTTTGTAAAGTGCTATGAAGTTATCTGTAATACAGGTTTGTCTTGATGTTGAAGACGCTTACTGAAAATCACGTTGTAGTTCTACCCTGCCCCCTGAACCTCCCATCTTTTGATATCTCTTTGTCTCAAAGCTTCACCTTTCAAGACAGTTTCTTAAGAAAAATGATGTGTTTCTACACTTAAATCCGGAAAAATGTCTGGGAGAATGCTTCTTGCAGTTAGTATCTAGACCCAAACCCCGGGAGTGAAATGGTTCAGAAGAGAATTTTCCAAGATTTTTTTCGTAAGAGGAGTTCCTCTTAGGATCAGTGTTAGCACCACTGATGCTTTATGTATTGGGCTCTTTGTTGCCTGTTTGGAAGCAGTACTTTAGTAGTATATGAATCTTGCACTAGTTCCTCTGCGTAGGGTTGCATTTCAGCCTTAAGCATTGTACTAGTCTTTTAACTCTTCATGCAGTAATGTAATAAATTACTGTCACATCAACTTGGTCTGTGAAATCATTTTAGACTAAACAATACATCTGTCTGTTTTCCAAAAGGATATGAAGATGTTTATCTTCTGTCTTATGCACAGTTTTAGTAACTTGCTGTACACTTCATAGTATAATATTACCAGTATTCAATATAGGCTTCATAGGAGATGCAAGTTAAAAGTGATGTGGTGATTATTTCAGTCTTGAAACATACTTAATACTTTTTTAAGAGTGATAGTTCTGTTGCTCTTGCATTAAATATGAGAATGGCCATATATTTTTTAAATGGGAGTATGCATATGTTTTAATATGCTCTAATCTGATATTGAAAGTCTCTTGCTGTGATGAGGGCTTATACTGCACTGTTTCTCCTGACTGCAGTTTGGGTGCCTAACATGGTAATTACAGTTATGCACAGAGTTTTAAATGTGCTCGTATCTAACGTGGATCACAGTTCTATGTTCTCAGGCATCTGAACCTGCTGGCAAAATCCAAAAGGCACAAAGTTTCCTATGTGCTTAAAAATCAGCTTTCGTGTATACTTGGAACTGTCATGGTCTCTAAGCAAAGTGTGTTGGTGTCTATTTTGTACCTAAAGCTGTTCAGATCTTGTAAGCAGGATCTCCATCCTTAAATCTGCGTAGGGTTCTAGTCATAGACTCCTAAAAAGCCTCATAGAGACATTAGGAGAACAGTACAAAGCCTTGCAGCAGCCATCACCCCCAAAACCACGGACCCATGGTGACGGCAGTAACCCTTTTGTGTTGGCCACTTTGTGTAGTCAAACTTTTCATTTTGAGGAGGCACAACATAAAACACTTTCACAGTTGGATGAAGAGACCAGCTGGCCTGTGTTTCTATTTCCAGCTCTTCCTGTTGCTCATCAGGATTTGGTTTTCTTCCAAATATAGAAAGTGTAAATCCAAGTATGTCATTACATATTCTTAATTAATACCAATTTACATTCAAATACATAACTGGGTGCAAAGCAGACACACACACACGCAGACACACACACACACACACACAAACACACACACACACACACACCCCTAAGCTAATATAAAGCAGTCGCATTTAGAAGGTCATTCTGGGGTCTTCTGTTGCTACTTTCACAAGAAGTTGGAAACAAGAATGAGGTAATAAAGTAAAAGATTTTTCTGTACAAACTACTCAAGCCACAGAATGGGGAGAAATATTGGGCTTTATACATAGGAAGGTCTTGGACTTAGTAATCCAGAGAATGTTTTTCAGACTTACCTTGTGACTTTCTGCTGAAAGCACTATATGTTAAATCTGAAGCTTCCTTTATTGAATTTCAGAAAGATCTCTTGATACTGAATAGCCAAGTGCTAACTTAAGTGTTAATAAATGCAAATCACTGTACATCATGTGTGTAAGAATGAAGACTGAGGAGTTCTAAACTCTGCAAAGGAAGAAAATCTTGCTGCCAGCATGCTTCTCTGCGAATGCTAGGTTAGGGTTCAGTGGCAGTAAAAAATAAAAAAAAAAAAAGAAAAAGAGAGCAAACAAACAAAAATATTAAGCCACTACTTAAAATTGGGGTTTGTCGTCTTCTCCAATACCATGTTTAATGCTGGTTTTAAAAAAAGACAGAAAACTGAAATGTAACAGAGGGCTGGGTTGACGTTGTCCATGGCTTTGATTTGGGAATATTTGATAGCTTATAAGACTTAAGATTTCAATGAAGTGATCAGGCAGCAAGTGTCAAACTTTTATTTCATTATACTGTTTAATGTCGCAGTGGAACTCGCGGCTATGAGACTTCTTTCAGGGTCGTAGGGTCAAAAGGATTAGACTTATATGTGGAATGTGGTATTTAAAAATGTTAGTTTAAATATAGTCTCCACTCCAAAATACCCTAAACTACTGACTACCTCTAACTGTAAACTATACAGAGATATTAACAGCCTAGGAATGTTTTGTTCTTGCACACTTTCTCGTATTTGCTACTGGTGCCATGCCAAGAAGAATAAACCCCGAACTGACCTTTGTGCTGACCTGATGCAGTACTTTGTCAAGAGTTCCGGCAGCTGAAGCGTGTTGGTACATCTTTGTCCTCTGCTGCTTCTGCTCCCCTGCTTTCCCCCTAGGATTGGCTTTTGCCAGTGGGATGCAGTAGCTCGATCCAGACCATTACAACTGACCCAGTGGTGTTCCTCCTGCTCTTTAGATCCAAGCATGAAGGCGCTTGAGGCAGGCGACATTGGAAAAGAAACAGATAAAAATGAGCCTGTTTCTGGGCAGAATGGACATCTAGAATTCCTTACCGTAAATCATGTTTCTTTAACAGTTTTCTTAACTCTGTTTGAACTTCCATTGATTACCAGTGCTTATAGCTTTTAGCTTAGAGTCAGGGTAAAAAAGAAAGCACCTCGTGCCTAAAACAGGACTTAGAGGGACTTTGGAGGAGTAGGATTTGTGCACTTTGGTCTCCTGAATCATTTTAAGTTTCTATTCTTTGTCAGCAAGATAATGAGGCATCTCTAGGTGAGAAATTCTGAACCGTAGCATTAGATAACCATTAAGTTAGGTAGCATGGGTACCTCTTCTGCTTGCTTACGTCCAAAACTGTTGTCTGCAGCACCGGCTGATGCACCTGCCTCATTCTGGAAAAAGGCCCAGACTTGTCGACTGACTCCCTTTGTGATCTCGGAGGGCCAAGGGACTTGGTCCTGTTCGTGCCCAACCTCACCTACTCCAGGCTGCGTGGCTCCAGGTTTCCATCCGAGTCCGACCAGTGCTGAGGAGCTAGGCGCGGTGTTAACTGGGCTCCTAAGTTAGATCCAGCCTGCAGGGTGCAATTGGGTTTTGTAAACCTGAGCGAGAGAGTGGTGCTTTTGTCGGAGTTTGGTATCTGAAAGCACCAGCTCAGGAAGCCGAAAACAGCGTTGGTGGCTGCGTGGCTCTGGGCCAGCCAGATGAGGCTATGTAGCCACGTTATCAAAAGAGGGAAGACTGAAAAACGCCTCGTAGAACACCTTCCTGTTATTGTTAGAAAACCACAGGGGGTTGTGGGTGGGGTTTTTGTGTTGGTGTGAGGGTTTTTTTAGCACTTTGAGGACCTAGCTTAGGCTAGCAAGCCAAATGCTAGTTTTAGAGTATATATGATGTGGCTCTGATTATACAGAAAATGACATGACGTGGCAGACAGATATTTATTTCTTTTAAATAATGTCAAAACCAGATCTTTCTGCAAAACCCACTTACTAGATTTTGTCTTTCATATTTTCAAAATAGCTTGAAAATTGTCAAAATAATACTTTCTGGGTCATGGGACCTCTTGTCTATTGAACTGGCTAACCGAGTAGTGTCTCAAAAACCACAAGAAGATGACTTTTACCTGTCCCTGGGGAAGAAGGGGCTATGGAAGGGAGACGCGGATGATTAGCTTAACCGATTAGCAGTGGCGTTACTCACACTCGGCCTGTGCAGCCCTTGTTAAACCGGTGCAGCTCTGAGACACTGGGGCAATTTTAGTCCACGTTTAGCAGGCTCCCACTATGGTCTTGGTGTATTGAGGTTACTACTCTCAGCAGAGCAGTAGAAGGGGCTGTAAATATAAAGAACTATGTGTAGCTAAATAGGTGATGTCTGGAACAAATTGTAAACACTTTGTCTTTGGCTTCTGGGTCACCGTGTTCTCTGGGATAGCCCTTTTTTAATCTGCAGAGATGACTTACTGTGGGATGGGAAAGGGCGCTGTGCGTGCTGTTTGCCTGTAGCCTTTTGAGGCAAAATACATTAAATTGCTTAGAAAAGCTAGATGTAAAATGTAATACTTAAAAATGGGATTTATTAAGTGCTACTATGAATGCTTAGAAGTAACCAGTATAGAGACCTCTTCGTTTCCACTTTCCGTTCTATTTGGCATCTGCAGTGTCAATATGATAATACATACCATCACAATTCCACCATTACTCTTCTATAAAAACATTTCAAATAACACTTTTCCAGATGTGTTATCTTAAAATAACTGGTATTGGATAGCTGATTGCTTCTTTTTAGTATAGATTACAAAACTGGTTTTAGGTGTGTCCTTAAAATGTTCGTACTAAACAGCTTTGTTTATCTTACAGATCTTAACAGGGTGAGTTTTTTTCTGTCGGTGTTGATGGCAATATTAAAAATTACTACGCTGTTCCTTCTTTAGAGAAAAAGGTGTGAAGTGGAGGGTTTAGTCGCTCTCAACGTAGATGACCTTGTTTCTTGTATCTATGGTGGTGTCTATAAAATGTATCCTAGTAGGGATAAGCTGAGGGGATTCTGTATGTAAAAGCAAGCAGTATTTTTTAAGTTGAGGAACTGTACAGGTTTGTGAAATAACGTTTTGTCAGTGCCAGGCTAACCCTGACCCTGCTGTGCATTCGGATAGATGAGGTGTGTGCTTATACAGGTATTTAATGGGTGTGGTAGGTAACGCCGCAAGTAGAGTTACAGAAATTGTGGCAGTAAAGTGTGATAAAAGCATGTGTGAAAAATCTAACCAACCCGAGGAGGCAATGTAGGTCACAGTGGCTTGAAGAAATACCACAGTTACTAATATGAGAACTTTCCTGTCTGATTAATAGGATGCTCCAGAGAATAAAATGCAACTCTGAGATTATTAGATTAGGGACTTTTGACAAGGGCAGGGAGTGATAGGACAAGGGGCAATGGCTTTAAACTGGAAGAGAGAAGGTTTAGATGAGAGATGAGGAAGAAATTCTTCCCGGTGAGGGTGGTGAGGCAGTGGCAGAGGTTGCCCAGAGAAGGTGTGGCTGCCCCATCCCTGGAAGTGTTCAAGGCCAGGTTGGATGGGGCTGTGAGCAACCTGGTCTGGTGGGAGGTGTCCCTGCCCAGGGCAGGGGGGTGGAACAAGGTGGTCCTTAAAGGTCCCTTCCAACCAAACCGTTCTGTGATTCTATGATTCAATGATTATGAGTCCATCAAAGGCAACAGCCACAAACCTACATTAAGATGAGCTGATCCGTGAAAATTCAGTTTTATCAATAAGCAGTTAGAGAAAATTAGAAGGCATCCAAATTTAGATACTGCATCGAGCTTGGTGCAGTACAGCAAAAACTGTCACTTGGTTGCAAGAGTAAAGATGCATTATTTTAACTGTGTATGTGCTGGCAGAGGACGCAGACACGTTCTGCCCAATGAACAGATGTGGCTATGGAAGAAGGAGAGACCCAAAATAGACCCAAAAGGGATATTAAGGACTGTGTGGGTATGCTGTGAAGTTCCAAGGCACTGAATTTTATATTTAGAGTGAATGGGATAGAACTGCTTGTACTATGTTGTGCTTAATTGAAGAATGAGTGTCTTGGATCTGAAAATGATGAACTTTTTGGTAGTACAAGTTTGTACCGATGTGCCAATGTTCAAGAAAGGGAGAGGAACTAAAGGAGCATACAGTTCTACAAAGAACCTCACTTGGGATGCCCTTGATGTGTGAATTTGATTAGGTGGCAAAGAGCCATCTGCCCACGAAGCCTGGAGCCATGAGGGTGCACATAAAATGAAATGACTCAGTAGCATATGGCAGTTAGGAAAGATGAGAACATGCAGTACTTGGACGTGATGGTTTTGAGTTCGTGAACCATGTATCTGGATTGAGTGGTTGTAGTCCTTGAAATTATGTTCTTTGAAAGAAAATTTTTGCAAATTCAACAGCTAGATTTATTTTTGTCTGCTGCAGCATAACATTTGTAAGAAGTGTTTTTGCTGTGGGAGGCTTTCACAGGAAAAGCTTAACGGAGGAAACTCAGTTAATTAAAATCTGGAACACAGTTCTGCAGCAAGGGTGGATTCTCTGCGAGTCCCATGCCCGCAGCATCCCAGAGAACGCAGGGCCCCAGGGCATTATTCATGTTCATATTTAATTTAGCTGAAGCTGCTGGAGAATGTCCAGAACCCTCTCCATTTGCTGCACAATTTAGGTCAAGCCCATGATGGAGTACTTGAGTTCAGGACAAAGTAGCCCTTGCAAAACTTTTACCTTTTTTTCACTCTTCTGTGACTTGTGCTAGGATGGCAGATTTTGTACTATATTGCACACATATTGTATGCCCGCTAAATGTTAAAAGAGTACAAGCTACAATATGCCATTGTTACTCCTGCCAACTTACTGCGAATTTGCTGTGGTGTTCTTCCGTCGGATTGCATACGAGTGCAACCATTACTTAAACCTTTGAAATGGCAAACTGGTTGATGGGACGGTGCTGAGCTCCCTTGATGGGAACGCGGTAGGAGCACTGCACACAGATTGCTCTGCTCCCACGGACGGGGCAATCGGTGGTTCCGATAGCGGCGTTCTCTGCATGCAACCTCGCTGCTCCTCGGGGCGGGGAGCCGGAGCAGGAGGGAAGGAGACAGGCAGGGCAAAGAAATGAGTATCCATGCCCATCTGGAATAAGGCTATATCAGTTATGCTGAACACCTTCAGGTTTCTTTCTACAGATTCCCCTCTTAACAGTAGTTTAGATCAGAATTTATGAGGATTAAATTCACGTGGCTGTCTGGAGTACCTAGGTGTAAATTCTAACCACAAAGATTCGATTTCAGTCGCGTAGAAGTATAATATGGATTATATTAATGCACCTGGGTCTCGCTACATCTTCATGTTAAGTTATCTTCATGCTTTAACTGGCTTCTCCTGGGGAACAATGACACCTGTCTGTTAGTAGAACTACTTATTGTAAACTATTTTTTACATAGGTGTTTAAATAGATTCTGACACGAGAGACTTGAATGCAGACAGCACAGTGGCTTTGTGGAAATTAAGAGGATGTATTATGCTTGGGTGGAGAGGAAGGAGAGCTTCAGAAGCGGGGGGAAAAAAACCAACTGGCAGGTGAGACTGAGAATATTGGTAGAGCGGAGACCAGCGTCAGAATAAGGGGCAGAAGGGAGGAAAAAAAGTCAACTAAAAACCAACACACGCAATCGTCTCTTACATTAATTCCCCTCTATCTAAAGAAGGCTTTTATAGGAAACGGGTGATGTTGCATATTGCAGTGAAGGTTTGTTTTTCACATTCAGCTCTGAACTCAGTTATCTGATTTTCTCAGGTGCTAAACCTCACAGCAATATGGCAAAGGTGGATGCGACTCAGCTTTTTTTGAAAAATAAAGCCACGAATGACTTCCCAGTCTGTCCTTTGTGTCACCGCTTATTGTTCAAGAGCTCTTTAGCCAATAAATACCTTCTAAGACCAAATGATGCCTCTGAGAACCAGTGTCTCATACACCCACCTCCCTGCTCTCCTGTCCCTCCCTCCCCCGTGGCTTCTCCTTGTTCAGAGCTGTCTCCAGTTTTTCCAACTGTCTGGGTGACAAAGTCCTCCTGTCTCTATTCCCTTCACCCCCGACGTGATTTATGCTGAGGGTTTTGTCCTCATTCATAACTTGCTGTTTGTTCTTCTGCCTGTGATGGAGGTTTCCTCCCTAGATTCCTGGCTCTCCGATGGAGAGATTTCTGTTCCGTGGGGTTTTAGGTGTTGATACCCAGACCGCAGACAGCTTCAGGAGGTCTCATTGTAACTATGCTTTACCTGCAAGATGCTTTTTTAAAAAAAAAACACATTGCTTTCCAGCTATTCTGTTATTATTTATTCTGTCCAATTGACTTTCCACTTTTATTATCATTGACTAGATTTAATACCTAAATAAAGACCTAGGTTTACAACTGGAGATTTTACTCACTCAGGTTCTTTTTCCTTCAGTAAACTGCTAATAATGTGAGGGGTTCAGTTATCTTCTGTCACATTTAGCCCATCTATTTTTTAATTTTTAATTAACCAAAAAAATATAAAATGTTTAAAAATGGACACAACCCTAGCAAGCTGAAGTGAGCGACTAATAATAAAAGTTCCTCCTATGTTTTGTTCTAAAATTACTTGTATTAATAATGAATAAGGAACAAGAAATTAATTCCAAAATTTGCTGCCTGGAAACTTCCCTCTGCCTTCTCTGTTTCTCTCTCTTCTTGCATTATAATTGTTACAGTGCCTTGACATAATATGAATGAGTTAAACTGAATCCACTGAGATGATTAAAATATATATATATGGTCATCATTAACTGAATTATAGCAAAACCAGCAATGAATCACACAGCTAATGTTTGCTGCCATGTTTGATGACAGATGTATCCTACTTAGGCTTCAGCTGATGAGAGAGGCCAACAACCTATATTTCAAATGTCTAGACATATTCCTTTGGAGAATACTCAAGTATGAGTTTCATACACGCCTCCAGTCTGAGTGATAAGTGCATTATTCATTGATAACTGGTTTTAAAAGATGTATTTTGTGCCACAGTATTATCACAGGCAGTATTTTTTGCTGTTGCTATCTTAAAAGGTTTATTAGCTGTTCCATTATTTTTCTTCTTTCTTCTTTTCCCCTTCCTTTTGAAGGGTTTAAGAATTCACTGTGGAAATCTGCTGATGTTTGGCAGAAAATACTGACGTTAGAATCACATCTTTATTTCTAGAATAGAAAACAGTGTGGTGGGGAATCTCTGTACTATTTTTATATGATTTCAAAGATCTCGTCTTAGCTTATTCAGTTCATTTATTGTATGTTAATTCATTTAGAAATAAAAGTTCGCTGTTGGTCCCTGTTAGTAAGAATACGCCAACCAGCAGATGGTTATTCCATATTTTGGTTCCTATTTCTATAGCTCACATTCGGGCAGCTCCCAAATGTTCCTGTTTCTTGCTAGTACCACTACCTCTGAAGGCTGGGCTCGGGAACTGCCTTTCAGCCCAGAGCATCAGCGGAGGGCACCGAGGGGAGCGGAGGAGCCGTGGGAGGCTGCTGCGTTTACGTGGCATCAGCCGTTCGTCAGGGAACGGGGAAGTCGTATGAAGGGAGCCAGCCACCTTGCCGAGGAGAAATCCCTCACGCCTGATCGTTCACCCTCGCTGCTTGTTTCATCCAGAGGCAGTGGGCCAGGTTCTACTCGGTAAAAGTGCTATTGATCCCATCCGTTCTCAGGAGTGTCACAACCGGACTGAGGCAGTAAGAGATGAAAACTCAGAGCTCAAGGGAAGTAGGCAAAAGCAAAAAAAAAGGCAATTCCTTAAAGAAGGTGGGATAAAGGCATTATTGCACACCACCCCAAAGTGGAATAAAATGCGGAGTGAAGTCAGAGCCCAACCGAACTAAACCACGAACTCTTCAGCAGGGTTAAAACAAAAAGAAAAAGGGGAGTTTGCTAAGTTTGCTAGGTCAGTTTGCTAAGTGTTATTACCACGAGGATACAGAGGCAAAACCAAAAGATCTGCCAGGCAAAGGAGAGCCCGCGATGAGTGTTGTGGGACCGCCGGCACAGAGGCGGGTGTCCCGAGGAGGGTACCGCACAGGGAGGGAGCTGAGCCGGCCGGCAGCGGGGGGGGTCTGGGTGCAGCAGGG
>NW_009623099.1:0-999 GCF_000690535.1 Cariama cristata
CTCCCAGGGACTGCGCTTTATTTCAGCCCAAGCCGATCCCAGTAACTACGGGGATACAGAGTTGGCACCGGCACGGTTGCATCCTGCTGCACCCAAACCCAAATGAAATCCCATCGGAGAAGCCCCAGAGGCTGCCAGGGCTCCGCACAGGGCCCCCCGGGAGGTGGCGGGGGGGGCGCAGAGGGGGATGGTTCCCCACGGTCCTGGGGCTCTCCAGGTTGGTCACGAGAGCACAAGGCCCCGGCAGTAAAATACCAGCCCTTAAGAGATGGCAGCTCCTGGGGCATCAGCCCGAAGGCACTCGGGGACACCAGCCAGTCCTGTCGGGGGACGGAGGGCCCTCGCCAGGGGGTCCAGGGGCTGGGGAATTTCATTTAAAATAATAAAAATAAATACCCCAAACCAACCATTTGCTACCCCACCGGAGACACGGATGGGTTTTTTCTATCAGGATCTATAAAGTTAAGAATCGACTTTAAAAATGTCATGGTTTAGGTAGAGTCACCACCTGAGACCCAACGAGCTTGTCACACCAGTGGGCGCAACTCTCAGCATCACCTCCGCTGTGTCCCCTCCCCTGGGGGGGTGATGGAGGGACCCTGACATCTGTCCATCACTGCTGGTACCGCAGTGGCTGCTTGCCATCCCTAAAGGCCACCCAAACCCGGGCAGAGGGGACACCAGGCAGGGGGCTGTCCCCTTCACCACCCACCCTGCTGGCCAACTCATTTTTGTGGCTTAAATATGTGGGGTTTGGGTGTTTCTCCCCCTTAAATAAAAAATAAATCAAGCCCCTTTCCCACAACCACTGCAGTCGCTCATCTGCAGGTGCGGCCGTAAAGGGACATCCCACGGGCCGCGCTAATGTCCTCCAGACGCTCCCCCATCGCTCGGAAAGAACGGTGAAAGCACAGTGGCCGGGTCCTGCCCCGGTCCCCTCCGTAGCTGGAGTGAATTCCTCCAGCAAATGGTAATTCCTGGGAAAAAAGCAAGTGAAAA
>NW_009623099.1:1030-1241 GCF_000690535.1 Cariama cristata
CAAATTCCCAGCAGATGCTTTGGCCCAGCTGGAGTAGGGCTGGTCAAAAAGGGGTCCCCGGCGTCATCTTCTATGGGGAATTTGGGCGGTGGGACGTGGCAGCGATTGCTCCAAAGAACCAACCAAGGTGACGATTTTGACAAAATAAGTTTATTTCGCTTCGCTTTGTTTCTGCCGAAACCTCACATTTTTTTTTTTTTTTTTTTTTTTT
>NW_009623100.1:0-2397 GCF_000690535.1 Cariama cristata
AGGGTCCCCAGCGGGTGCCGGCGGCAGCAGACGCAGTGCAGGAAGTCAGCAACGTTGTGCTGGAAGAGCTGGCGGCAGGGGTGCAGGTACTGGAAGAAGAGGAGCATGAAATAGATGCCCAGGCAGTAGCCAAGAAGCAGCTGCACCACCAGCAGTGGGGTGCAGATGTTCTCGTAGACGTCTGTCTTGAAGAAGTACCAGAGGATGACGAGGGCTGTGTTTTCCGCCAGCCGGGCCACGTAGTACACGGCCAGGCGGCCCCAGTTCTGTGACTTGTCGATGAGGTCCCGGTCGGCCAGCTTGAGCTGCACGGCCGACCAGCAGAACATGTTGATGCTGGCGTAGAGGAGGGTGAAGGAACAGAGCACCACCACCGTGCCCACCCGGCTGAAGTTCTTCTCAATGTTGTCGGGCAGGCAGGTGCCACTCCGCCAGAACTGCACCCAGGGCAAGAAGAAGACAACCAGCAGGTTGGCCAGGGCGATGGGGATGATCCAGTGCTTGAACACAGTGCTGAAGAGCACAAGAACAGCCACGCGGGTGGAGATCTCCAGGCTGCGCCATAGCACAATGCAGAGGAAGGCCAGCGGCCGCAGCTGGACCTTGTAGTCATCGTACTTGACCTGGATGGCCAGGATGTTGCAGACGAGCGCTCCGTAGGTGACTGACACCAGGCAGATGCCCATGAGGACAGCTGCAGAGAAGGAGAGGGTAAGAGAGTCAGGCAGTGCCAGGATCTGGGCTGTGTGCCCGGCCTCTCTGCTGCCCTGGGTGCAAAGCGTGGGGTGCCAACCCTGGGTGCAAAGGGCAGGGTGCCAACAAGTACCAGGGCTTGCAGCAGGAGGCTCAGTGTGAGCTGCAGGCAGCAGGAGGCTCTGCTCCCAGATTTTCTTTCTACACTAATAAACCAGAGGCCTTTGCCAAACTGGGGCCGTTCCTGTGCTTGAACCAGGCACCAACCCTCCTGCCTTGTGCAAGAAGTGCTGCTCAAGGAGGAGTGGGGCATGGTCTGTGCTGCGAGCATCCCTCTGTCCTCACTTGGGCCAAGAGTCACACCCCCGTAGCCCACCATTCCCCCTGGGGCTGCCCTCAACTGGGGGCTGCAAAGCCAAGGTCATTTGTAGGGAACGCCGGCGGCTGCTTGCATTCAGTACAGCCTGGAAAACCGCAACGCAGAAAAAGGGAAGTGTGTGCCTGGTCCCAGTTGGATTGTACTGGTGGTGGTGGCTGCGAGCTGCGGGGCTGCGCTGAGACACCCGAGCTGCGAGGGAATCACCCGAAATGTGTCAACCGGGATTCGCTTCCCGCATCTGCTGGTGGAGGAGCGCTGGGCTCATCCTCCTGCCTCCGCTGCTCCTACTGCCCAAAACGCCCTGGCAGGGGGCTATGGCCAAGGAGGGGGTTTCTATGGGGCATCTCCTGTGTTCCCCTTGCCATGTGCCTGCTGTGGGCACAGAGGGCAAGGTCTGGGCTCCCAGCACGGCCGGGAGAGCAGGTCGGCGAGGGCAGCTCCTTCCCCGGGCACTACAATCAGAAAGGTGCAAGAACAGACCTGCGCGCTCAGCTGAAGTGGGATTTAAAAGCCTGTTCCAGCACACCCAGCCTCCAAGCACATAAACACCCCGGGAGCAGGCGAGGGAGCCTGGGAGCGCTGGGCTGGGAGCTCTGGCCGTTGAGAAAGGCTCAGAAATAGATCTGAGCGAGGGAGCATAGGGAAGCCAGAGCCTGTAGCTAGCTGGAAAAAACCAGTAACTCATGCAGACTGGAGCCGGTTGGGGCAGAGGCATGGCATCTTTATGGGACAGGGCACCAGGTGGATGGCACAGCTCCATCGGACAGATGTCTGCAAGCACCGGGGCTGGGAGCAGAGCCTGGCACTTCGGTCACAGTCAGCTCTTGCCACCCTCCCCAGCTTCACTCCAAGCTGGAAAGCAGAGCACCGGGCATGGGAAAAGCAAACCAGGGGATGGACGAGTACTCAACCTCCGCAGGTTGTGCTCTTTGTTTAGGGGAGTCCAGTGGCAGCCATGCCCCCAGCAACCCCCCAGAGTTTTGTTTGGGTGCCACACCGGCACATGCAGCTCAGGAGGCAGGGTCCCACCTGCACGGCGCCGGGGGAGCCAGGCACCCTTACCTCGGGCTGCGGGGACGTACTTCTCCAGGACGCTGATGTAGAGCTGGAGGGTGAGCTGCGGGGTGGAGCCCAGGAAGGCCTGGATGACCGCCATGCGCTTGAAGGCATTGCGGTGCGTGGCCAGCCGGCGCACCGAGTGGCCTACCTCCTGCTCCATCTCCACCTCGTAGCCTTTCCGCAGCCGCCGCTTGCGGGTGATGGTGACATAGGGCTCCTCTTCCTTCCCCGACCAGCAGTAGACAAGCAGGGCCTCCATACACCTG
>NW_009623100.1:2446-3430 GCF_000690535.1 Cariama cristata
CACCTCCAGGCCCCCCTTGCCCGGTGCTGGCCAGACCCTGCTCCTGCTGAGCACAGCCCAACTGATTTGGGCAGCTGTTCAGCAGCGTTGTGGGCAGTCCCTGGTCCTGGGATGTCAGGATGAGGGCAGGGTCACACCAGGGCTGTGGGGATGCCCGGTGGCTGCTCTTCTGCTCCAGCACTCAGGGTGAAGCCTGTGGGGCAGGTGGACAACAACTGCCCCAGCAAGGGGTGCAACAACTGCTGCGAGAGGGGCAGCATCCAGGGTACAGAAACTGTAGCTCTGCTGGGAGCTAGAGCTACAGGAAGGGGTTAATCGCCCTCAGGCCCTGTTTTCCCCCCTGGCACAAAATGCATCTCTTCCTCTAAGCGGAGGCAAGAGAAGTTTTCTAATATCGTCTTTGATCTCTTCTATTGAGCAGAAGGCTTCTACGCTTCCTTCTTGGTGGGGACAGCAAGAAGGGGAGCGCAGGGTGAAGCCGGGTGTGACACGAGCAGATAAGACTGAGCTTCCGCAGTCCCTTCCCCGTGGGGCACCCTCATGTGTGGGCAGGGGAGGCAGGTTTCTCCCACCCTGCTCCCCACTGCAAGGACAAAACAGCTCCTCCGCACACATCCGTGCGGTGGGCGTGCGTGGGCCAGAGGCGATCAGCAGAGAAGGACCCATCCAACCGGCTTGGCTCCCACTCGGGGATGAGCTGGCTCTGGGACCAACAGGACGTAATTATTTATGAGGGCTCATTGGGACATCAGAAGTTTCTCTGTCTCAGACCCAAATGGAATGAGGTTTTTAGATAAATTCTCTCGCCAGATCAGGCCAGAGCTCATGGCTCATCGCAAACTCTAATGGGAAAACAGTTTCATCCAAAAGGCCTGGCTTCAAGGACAGTCCCAGCTGGTTCCCACTGCCCTGCCAGACCTTCTCAACAGGCTGGGCTCCATCTCCAACCCAAGGAGCCAACTGCAGCAGCCCTCCCCGAGCCGC
>NW_009623100.1:3446-4084 GCF_000690535.1 Cariama cristata
CTCGCAAGCAGCCCAGCACCACTGTAACCATCTCAGACAGCCGTGGTCGGTGCAGCAAGAGCTGCGACACCACCGTGGGCCAGCACGGGCTGATGTGGACCCGCAGCCCTTCCAATGGCTGGCAGTGCTGAGGTGAAGCTCTCGGGCCGCCTCTGAAGATGAAAGGTGGTGATGAGGATGCCTCCAGCACCCGGCTTGTTTCTGGCGGTGGAGGAAGTGCGGTACAGGCCGTGGTGCTTTGCAGCTCCGTGGGTATGGCACGCCTTGAAGTGTGGCTGCTGGTGTGCCCGCAGGGAAGGAGCCCCGTGGAGATGGTGGTTCTGCCATGCCACCCGCTGCACCCTCTGTGCATTCTCACTGAGCAGGGTGGCCAGGGTGACAGCAGCCCAGGGAGGCACCGCAGCATTCCCAAGGAGTGAGAGATCAGCACCTCTCTCGCTTGTGCAACATCCACCCCCTCGCTCTCCTCTCCCCTCCCCAGCATGGGCTGGTGGCCCCCCAGCTCCCATGCCAGCCCTGCTCCTGCACCCAGTTCCTCTCCTCGATGTCCCATAACCCCCACTTATCCCAGGCGTGGGGACCTTTTCTGGGAGGCAGGACCCCTGTTCCTATTCATCCTCAAGCACCCCAGCCAGAAT
>NW_009623101.1:0-24265 GCF_000690535.1 Cariama cristata
AACGCACCCAAAAATGGCACCGAGTGAGTCCGGCGCAGACGGCACCGTTACGGGACCACAGACTTCCCCGGGCCGCCGGCCCTTGGGCAGGGCCCCAGTAACACCGCTATGCCAAGGCGTTTTCTCAGAGGTTCCCCCCTTCCCCCGAGGGAGATCAGAGCAGGCAAAGGGGTAACCACAAGTTACACAAGCATTTGGTGGCTCTCTCCCGTCCACTGCTCTCTCTACCCAGCAGCGCTCACATCCTCGTCGCCTTCCTCCCCTTCAGAGGGTACATGCGGCCCACCTCTGCAGGGCGGGTGGAGGGCTGCACCTGGCTCAGGCACAGACCCGTCCCTCCGCAATGGATGACACAGGCAAAAGTTTTTGCTGGAGCATTTATTTTCTGGATGGCCTGGATGCGACACCACAGCACACGCTTTTGCACTCACAGAGTGGATAAAACACAAATTCATCTGCTGTGTCTCGTCTGGTAGCGCTCTGTTTAAAAAAAGGGAAGACGACAGTACAGCAGGGCGAAGGAGCTACATGTGCAAGCAATCTTTATATCCCTCACCAAAAGGATTTCTATACTCCTCCCAGGTTTTCCACAGGGATATGAACAGCCAAGCTGCCTCTATGGAAAAGCTTATAAGCCCCTTCCACCCCAAAGTGAAGGGTAACATCCACAGCAGGAGGGCTCCACTCCTCCCCGCTCCCTCCTCCAGGCCACGGAGCTTCGCGGGGCTGGGTGGGAGTGGGAGGGGAGCGACCCCCTGCTCAAACCGCTGCCGCCACCCATGCCCCGCTGTCCTGTCCAGATGGGGCCATCAAACCACGCAGGACAAGTCAGCGGCATCATTTCACAAGCTGCTGACTCGGGCAGCAGTATTGAAATGTTACTGTGGCTTTTCCTGTGGAAGTAACTTGTTAATCGCAGAATTAAAACAACCACTAAGTATTTGAGAAAAGTCCGTATTTCATCGAACAGTGAGGAGGAAGGGGAAGCCATTTTTTACCTACAGTGCTCCAGAGGAAGCATTTAAAGCCATATTCTGCAAAAATAATTTGTATCTAGTTGGCAAAATAAATGCAAAATTTAAACTTGATGAGCTTAAAACAATTGACTTGTAACTTTTGAAACATAGTATATAATGAAAAAGTGTATACCACTGAATCACCTTGCAGCATAAAACTCTTGGAGTTATTTTATCCTTTAGTCCTAATCCTCAAGTTCTTCACATACAAAAGGACTTCTGCTTATATCCCTTTTATAAAAGTACGGATGAAATATTTATTTGGCTTTACGTGCCCACTGAAGATGGAGTGACCTTCACCTAGCTAAAGCAGAAATGTTTATTTTTAATTTTGGAATGGTCTGTAGTAGCATCAATTAGGCTATTTTAAATGATGAATAACAGCAGTTACTGAGAGACAATAGTTCATAAAACAGCATCCCCCACCAATATTGTGGTGCATTAATGCAATAGAGAGAGACTACAGGGAGCAAACCCAATTCATAGAAGTAAAAAAAAAAAAAAAAAAAACATTAAAATACCATGAAGTTCAAATTAATCCCTTCTTTCCATTTCACTTGGTTGAAGACAGTTATGAAATTCTGTTAAAAAAAAATAAAATCTACAAAGCCATCTCCAGTTACACCATTTAAAATTTAGCAAGTAACAAATAAAGATAAGCAAACATGAACTGCATTTTAAATGATAAAACCAATCAGCAAACCCAGACACTAAAAGCTGTAACTGGATTCTGCACCTTCCCTGCTGTTACACAGCGGTTACGTCTCTCCGAGACAGGGAGTGCATGAGTACCGACAAGGACACCGCCTTCACTGGACTGCTCCACCTCTACCGAGGAAAACATGAGTCTGAGCAGCTGTTTAATTTGACCTACACACTGCAAAATGGAATCTTATTTTTCAAAACTGGAGTTACATATGTATTTATTCTGTGCAGGTGGACTCAAGCACCCATGCAGAATCCAACTGAAATCAATCAGGTTCAGCGCAGCTGCAATATTCGATCCTCTCGGAACAAGTTTCAGACCTGATAGTCATGTTATCACTACAAACAACTCAATACCTATTAATATTTAATAAGTTTATATGGAAAAGATTTATGCAGCCAAATTTCAATTCGCACCAAGTTTGTTTGGTTTTTTTGTTTGGTTGGTTTCATTTGTTTTTTTAAATCATCTACACATCTGATGCAAAGCATTACAAACACAGACAGCAAAAAACAGCTCGCTCACTCTGCAGATCTGTTGGTGAAGCTGAGGCACACCATTTTGGGCCCTGGCTATTGTACACAAAGAACTCTCCTTAAAGGAATTCGGAGTTTTGCTTTTTCTTCTGTAGTCTGGGATTTAAAGTATTTGCTGATCTTCAAGAGTAAGAGCGCAGGCATGCGAGCGGGCAACAGTTGTCATCACGAGCGGCAGCAGCGAGTTCTTGGCTGCGCTGCAGGCGGGCAGGTACCAGCTATTTGGTAAGGCACCACGGTGTGCGCAACCAGAGCAATGGGCTGTAACGGTAATTTTAATTCCCACAAGTAGCTAAAAAGTTCACACACACACACACCCAAGTTTAAAAGACAGATTTGTAAAAATGTACAGAGATTGTACCAACGAATCAATCATCTCTTTCCAAGTGCTAACAAAAATCATCGTCAGGCAGCTGGCAGTTAAAAACTTCTCTTGGTTTTTGCACTGAACTAAAGGAAAGATATGTAGACTATCACAGATTTAAAAAAAATATATATATAACAGAATGTGATGGGGCAGGGTTTTGTAACAACAAGTCCAGGGGACAAGATCCTCACCAAAGAGGACTCTGATAACTTACCCCACTTGCAGAGCTACCTCCATGATTTTTACAGCTGCCCCCAGACTTAAAAAAAACCTACTATGAAATAGAGCCCCAGTAAGTATTTGCTTGATTTTAATCATGGGCTTAAATACTACTGTAGCCAATTGAAAACCAAATTAAAATCAGTACCATAGTGAAAGAGTTCTTTCATATCTTTTCAAATAATTTCTAGGGTAAAATGTTTTGCTTAATCTCTCAAACCTAGTCTGGAGAGCGGGTAGAGGGTATCTCAGCAGGCGGCTCAGGCTCTGCATGGTCTCGCCCTCTTGCCTATGTGCAAAACCAAAAGAATAAAAGCTTAAGTGCTAAGAGCCACAGTAAGTGTGTGAAAGAGGAACATTCTGCAGCTGAACAGATACAGCCCTTCACAAATTTGTTCAGACATTTCAGCGTACATTTTCCACCCTCTATTTTACTTCATGCCAGTCTAATTTAGGCTCATTAGTTTCGGTATACTAGATCACTTAACATCAAATAATAAAACTTTCCTTTCCTCGAGAAGTAAAATTCACCATTAAAAAATAAAATTAACCCCCCACACACACTAATTTCTAGGCCAGCTTCACTTTTTAAACATTACATTGTGTTTGCTTTGATAGAGCAGAAAAGAATGTGTCTTCTCCTGTGCAGGCAGTTACACACTACAACCCAGCCATCCCTCAGATATAGATACGGTGGTTGCATTTACCTCAAACTCTGCAGCGAGCAATGTATAAAAGCGAGGGATAAGTAATTGTGATTAAAATTCCCCAATTTAAACTATGAGGAAAAAAACCCTCATTTTTTCATTTAGGCCTTAAATATTTTATGTTACAGTTTAATATTTTATTTTTAGTAATTATATTTATGATTTTTACATGTAATATTTAGACAATCCAAGTCCTGACTAGTCGAATGATTTCTTCCCCCCCAAAGTGATACCACCCAGCCAGAATTCTCTGAGATTCCCCCCCCAGCATCCCTTTGTTTAAGCGATGGGGCTGCAGAAGGTCTGATCCTTACTGGAACACTCCCTGACGATTTTTTAATGCTTCAGGACTTGCCTTTCTCATGTTCACAAGGATGGAGTGGGCACAAGGTGAAGGAGTTTTTCCTGAAGTCAAACTACAGCAAGACTTTATCTTTTAAAACAAATAATTTTGGATGAAAGATGGAGGTTTATGCTGTTATATACCTAGCATGTGGTAAATTCTGGGTGTTAATTAAAAACTCCTGTATCTAGCCTAATCTATTCAGGATAAATATAGATGCCAAATTCCTCAAACACTGCTCCAAAGTAAGATTCTTAAAACTAAAGCACAAGTTATGGATTACAAAATGTGAATAAAATGTATATAAAATTGAGTAGCTGCCCAAACTTTGAGATCCATGAATTTGTTTAAGACTGTATTTTAGTACCACCACTAGAGATGGATGAGAAAAATCTGCACAGTAGCATTGAGAATTGCAGATTATATTTTGCTCCCTTCCTTTTAGTAGTGTGCATAACTTCTAACAGCTTATTCAAAGTCTCATGCAGCAGTGGCAGCCGATTTCCCTCAAAACACACTTATTTCGAATAATGCTAAAGTCTTCAGCAGCCACTTGATTAAGCGATGGGTGCAGCAATCTGCCTTCTAAAGTACATGTTTTCTCTTGGATCTTCCTTCTGAACTATGTCTGCAGAAGCAGCGCTGCAGAAGCAGCTGGCATGGACCAAAATTAAACCAGCTGGTCATAAACCAGAAACATCGAGCAAAGCAGATAACCTACCTGCAGCAAGATGTTTCCCTACCTGTCCCGTCCCCCATCCCCTCCCCAGTTTCTCCTTTATATTCACCTCCAGTTGCACAGGTGACATTTTCAATAAAGTTAATTTCAATAAATATTTATAAACTCCTGTTTGTGCAGCTGAAGGAATTCCAGAATTTTATGAATGTCCTGAGGACAATGCAGTGTAGTTAAGTCTCTATTTGACTTTTATTAAAATTAGAAGTCTTTTCTCAGCTGCTGTGTCACTGTTTTATGTTCTAAAGGAAATTAAGAAATTCTGCTTTTATAACCATGTACCTTAAAACCACGGGCAATGTATGGTTTCACATCAAATGCTTCCAAAACCTTTAGCAGGTCACTCCTAAGAGCTACCTCAGCCACACACATTAGGGTATCTCTAAGCTCCCTACAACCAAAACTATGAACCTGGGTTAATGAACACCTTAGCACCCTCCGTCCCCATGGTTTGCATGAACCCCTAAATCTCTTCAGCTGGTCAGTGCACCCCTCCCCCTGGTTCACATCCCCGTAGCGGGGGGCTCTGCCCAGGCACAGGTGTCACCCCCCACCTCCTGCTGCGCTGCAGGGTGCTGGGGGCCCCGCTTGCCTCCCTGAGGACAGCAGGCAGCAGAAGCCATGCAGAAATGGTCTCTCAGATCTAAGCATTCAGATGATGGAGCAAAATCGCTGGTCCTCATTTGACTGCAGATTGGACAAATTCAAATCCCAGGGAAGAGAGTCCCCAGTCCTTGTCTTAAAATTCAAATACAGAGCTTGGGTAAAAAGAGAGTGAAAATTCGGTGTTATAGCAACATGCTATAAATGACTGTCTAGGAAAGATCTTGAAATGAATCCATTGCATCTCTTGAAAACTCAGTGAGCAACTCAAGTCAGTCACTATTAACTCTTGAAAATCTTCAGGATTTGAGATCTATAGACTCTTTATCTGTCACATTATCAAATTTCTACTTGATATCACATTAAGGACTTCTTACAGCCTGGCGTGAAAGATGAGCACCCCCGGTGAAATTTAACTGCCTAGAAATCAAGCCTTAGTGCATACTTTTTTTTTAGTTATCTAGTATAATTACCCTCTGTAAAAACAGAGGACAAGAATCCACAGCCCCTCAACTCACACAATGGCCAGAATTCAATTCCAGTCTCATGTCTTAAATTTTATAGCCAGTTCTTTTCCAGAGTTTGCCCAAGGCAGTATTCTCCATTCAGTTGATCAGCAGACAGTTCTTTTCCCTTAGTTCAGGGAAGATAAACTAAAATGCCAGGAAAAAAATAAGTCACCAGCAATCCAAGAGATGCAGATTTTATGATGAAAATGACCAGTATCAGCTGTAATAAAAAAAATCTATATACCATAGTAAGTTCAGAAGGTTCACCTCTAGCCTCTAAGCTTGTCTCTTTGCAAGTGCGGTGTCAGCTCTAATAGTATTTAGCAGGTGAAAACATCTGGCTAAATCATTCCTGAAAGATCAAAGTTGTACCTTTTTAGCACCGCTAAAAACATGAAAACTGGCTTTTACCTCCAGTGATGACTTCCATGATGATCTTGATTGCTGGCAATGATCTTGGAAGTTGAAGCCTGAGCACAGGCTAATTCCCTGATCCATCTTCCACAAATCCAAATCGCACACATGAATTCCACCTTTCTCTTTCCACTAAATTTTATTCCCAGAACAGTCTGTCATACAGAATTAACCTATTCTGCTAGGTTAAACCTTTTCATGAAAGATTTCTGAGACCTATTATATAGACCTTATGCTTACCCATTCTCCATGCTCACCTTTCTACAGGCACACTTAGCATACACAAGTTCTAATGACTGAAGTCTCAGACTTAGGTCCAGCCTCAGAAGCCCAAGAAGCAGAATCGGGAAGCAGATTCCACACTTGCTAGCAGGCAACCTCTTAACAAGGTCTTGGAGAGCAAAACTGATGGTCTGTATTTAAGGCAAGCAGCTACAGGAAGTTTTCCAGTCCACACAAGAGTGAAAATAAAAACAGAGCAAGTAGGTCCAGGGATATCACAACATACCATGTTTCTTGACTGTAAGCTCTAAAGTGAAGACTGTTAGTAATTGGGACTTGCGATGTCTCCCAAATGAATGCTCAGGGCTCTAACAACATCAAGAGTTCATATTCCAGCCTTTCCCATCTTGTGGGGGCATCTGAGGTCTCTTTCCTCATTTTGGTCTTTCACAGATCTTGCAGAAACTAAATTATCTTGGAAGCATTTGCTCCTCTCAGATTTGACTGACAGGTTCAAGTGTTATTGGAGAAAAGGAGAGATGGAGAGAGGCACAGCCAGTGAAACAGCGCACTGCTGCTAAGAGAGATGGCTCTAGTTCTCCATTTCCTTCCTCCCATGCCCCTCATCACATAAACCTGCCCACCCTGTGCTCGTCTGACCCTTCCACAAGGAAAGTGGTCAAACAAGCGCTAGAGCTGGTGATGGGAAAGCGACAGGAGTACGTGACCAGAGTGGAAATGAGTGGGATGCAGAGTGCAGCACTGATTCAGCCCATCTTATCAAAACACACGCTCCAAATGAAAACACTGTGGATTTGCATGTTACAAGTGAACCATTACCAGAAATGAGGACCATCCTGCTCACTGTCCGCTCCTGTTCCCTGCACTAAGTCAATTCAACTCACTAAGCCAGCAGAAAGTAAGAACAAGCATACGAAGAAATGTTTGCCCTCAGTGAACTGACCTGGCTACTCAGAGGGCACAAAAGGCAGTAGCAAGGACAGCGGTCGGAGAACGGGAGGCAGAGGGAAGGCAGGAACAGGACCTGTACCCCACAGCAGCAACAAGCTGCAGTACTGGCCCAGCCACAACACACGACCTCGCACCACCGCATGACACGGGCTCCGTTTCCTTCGCCTCATGTTCCCGCAAACCATTTTAGGTATTGAAAAGCTGCTCATCATCTCAGTATCTGTGATCTGAGCAGCAGTTCCAAGTGGGAGGTTTTCTTTGTTTGAGAGGATTATACAAGCAGCTACAGAGTGAGCAGCCCATGTCTCGTTAATGAGTTTCTGAGAAGCACAGAGGTCACTGTTGACAGTAGAACAGCAGCAGCAATTACAGCTCAACAACACAGGCAGGATCAGCCTCAACCAGCAGAAGGGTCGGTGAGGCCAAGAAACTGCCCTTAGTGTGACACACACGAACATCGCTCTTTTCCAGGTTAAAACCAAAACCATTTCTGGATATCGGCAAACTGACAATTTTATTGTCGCCATGTCATTTGGAAAATTTTCTTCATGAAATACAAAACCAAAAGCAAGTAAGACAAAAAAGTTCATGTGAAACTACCGTTTCCTCTTTAAATAACCACAAACAGAAAACTTTCCAGCTTATGACAGAGTTACACAGTAAAACATCCCTGCACAAGGTTAGGCATCCGAAGTCACAAATGGAACAGGCTTACCCATGAAAACTGACTGTGCTGACAGAAGCAGGTGGAGATAAAAATAGTATGCAATTGTTCAAGACTTCTGCATCCTACATGGATTAATTCAACTAGCATTTTAGTTATGATTCTTACAAGAATGGCTTACAAACTGAGGAGCAGCAGTTACAGCAGCGGTATACTGAAAGTCTTGCAATAGCTCATGCAGCAATGAGAACAAAAAGAAAATTTCAAATAGCACTATGAGCTGTTTTAATAAGTTTATGAACTCAACAGCCTTACTCAGAAAAGTAAACTCTGAGATAATTGTCAGGGTTTGACTGCTAATATCAGGTTTGTAATCTGATAAAATCTCATTACACTGAACAGCTGACATTAAAAGAAGATAACTGTAAAATTCTCATCTAGATTATTCCACTGCCACTGTCTTCAGCTGTAGAGAATTCACTTCTCTTGCTGGACCTTTGTAACTGCCCCAAAATCTAGATTTTTCAACAAAGAAAATGCATAGAAAGTAGATCAATCTTTAGTAAAAAGGCAGCAGTTCAAATATCCTTCAAAACTACCTTTACCTTAATGCAGCCATATATATGTGTCCTCATGTAAGTATTCAGTGTAGAGCCACAATAGCTGAGAAATGCCTCACCCCACATTCCTCAAGCAGCTATATGAAAGTACAGCAAGCTAGCAATCTAAAACTAGATACAAAGTTCAGACCTTAATCCATCTGCAGAAATACAACGATGCTTCTAATTTTTATTTATTAAAAGCATTAATTCCACCAAAGGACTGTAAATGCCTGTGGAGGAAAACCCTGCAAGCAAGCCGCCTAACATGATTAGAGATGCTCAGAACAGATTTGCCATTTTTGGCCGACCTTGCTTTTCTCATCACAAGATTCTATTTTTTAAATCACGTTACATGAACTCCTTCCTCTTACAGGCACGGTTCAGAGACAGCACTATTTTCTTTTCAACATGCCAAGAACATGCCTCAAACACCGGTTGATCCCCAAGAACTCCCTAAGGAAAAAAACACATTTTCCATTTTACTGCTCCGTAACTTTGATGTCTCAGGCAGTACTCATGCCACAGTGGAGGTCTGATACAATTTTTACACAATTTCAGCTATAAAATCTGCCTCAGAAATTTATTACTAAATAAAACCAGTACAAATTTGAAAGCTATCTCAATGGTGGGGATAATCATAAGTTCACAATTGAAAAAGCATAGATTTACATGCAGAAAAACACAAGTACAATAATCTATCAACTTCAAAGGGTTCACATGTGCTTAGGTAGAGCTGCTATGTTAGTACAGAAGGTGATTTGTAAATGCAGAAAGCAGGAGTACATTTGGTGTCACTGGGACAGATGAACTGACTTTAGCAATAGTTGCGATTCTAAATATATGCTTTGGAAAACATAATTTGTCACCCTTGTTCATAAGTGGTTTATTCTTACACTTCAAAACCTCCAAGGGCAAGGCAGGGGGAGAACACACACACGGTGCCTAGTGCCCAAATAATAACCTGACATTGACTTTCGGAAACCCAACTCTTCCTCAAATAGTATTTCAAAAGATATATGCAGCTGCTGTGCAGACAGTCAAAGGAAGTCATAGTGTTTAAAAAAAGGCAGTTCAAATATAAATACTTCTGTAACACGGGTAAGGAAAGATTTTAATTGTCAGAAGGAGACTCTATGCAATCAAGTAGCTTTTCTTCACTGAGACAGGGCCCACACGCTCAGAGCATGAGAGTCTGACCAAGTCTTACAGAGACACTCACAGAGGTCAGGACTGGCTCACGAAACACAGAGATGAACTTGCAACTCCATACCTAGAAGGCCTTCGTGTAAATACTCGATTGTTGTTATCTATATATGTATATAGACATACACACACACATATATATAGACTGCCGAGTAGGCTTCACCAAATCGTCTCAGCACAACAGTACATAGCTGGGATCTGGTGATCCTTCCTTTTCTAATGCGATCCCACACCGAGACGGGACACACCAGCTGCTGTTTCAGGCTGCAGGGAGGTTACTCAACTGTACTAGAACCGGCTGTAGCAAGCTACACTCAGTTTCTCTTCTTTGGATAAACCTAAACATTGCAGCGTGAGTATTTACCTCTGCTATCATCCACAAGGCAGGGCAGGAGAGGACAGAGAATCCCCTTACCCACTCAGGCCTCCGCCCCCTCCCAAAGCAAAGGGTTGGATGCTCACTGACTGTGGGGTGTTACAGGATAACAGGCTCTCTCTTCCTCTACAATCACAAAACCCATTTGGAAACACTGGACCACACCTCCTCAGGTCACAGCTTTTTTGCACAAGGATTCATCTGAATGCTGCTTCCCGAATCCCAGGATCAATATTTAAGTTACCTCTATCCTACATCAACTAGATGATTTTTCACCATTTCGCCCGGAAAGCTGCAGAAACACAAGTCACACAGTAATGGCACACTGCGACTATACCTTGTTGCTGCAATATAACCTAAGGAAAAATAAATTTCACAGGCAGCCTAATTTTCAGTCTTCAATATTAATTTGCATCTTTTACAAAAGATTTGTTACCAGATGTTGTCTCCCCCTTGCTCTTCTTTGCAGAAAAGCCAAGCTATAAACAAAACTATTTATAAAAGAAGGGAAGAAAATGAAAAGAGTACAGAGGATCAAAAGATGTTCTTTTCAACAGGAGAAAAAACAGGCATCCAGTTAAGATTACAGATTCTTAATTGCTCTTAAAAGACGACTAGGTATAAATCAGCTTTTCTAAAGCCCAGGATATGAAGCAAAGAACAAGACGTATGAGAATGGTATTTAGAGAATAAAGATACTGAAAAAAGGTATTGCATAATAAAGCTGTTACAAAATAAAGTCTAATCGGTGTGCTCCTTAGTAGTTCTCTAGTTACTTGGCTTGAACCTTCTATAATCACTGATAAGAATTTTATAAAAGCTGAAATCAAAATTAATTATTAAAAAGTGTGGCTAACTTACAATGCTAAGTGATTTTCTACCCCGAGGATTTTTAGCTATTAAATTAAATACAGAATTGATTCCACAGATCGAACATTCCAGTGGCAAACTGTCCTTAGACTCACTTTATCTAGAACATTGACGTTTATCACTCCTCCGTTTATAAACAGCCACAAGATAGAAGTAATAGTTTTAAATAAGTTAATCGGATCTGAAGTGATCTTCCTATTGTAAAGTTAGGATTCTCCCTGTCCCCAACTGATTTTAGTACCTACTTTTTGCTCCAGAAAACCTTATCTAGTCTGTGCCAGGTGTGAATACACAGCATTTAAGAAAAAAAAAAACCAAACAGTTTCTAATAGTTTAGCTACCAAAATCTGTACATCTGAAACAGTTTTACAGGGAGAAAGAAAAATATTAAAAAATAAACTCTGCATATCTCTAAAACAGATTCTTTATAATGTAATATAAACAGATATAAGGTGTATTCTTTTCTCATTATCAATGCATCTATTCAACACTCATTCTAAGAAAGTCTTTACAGTACATATGCATTCTCCATATTTTCAGTATTCCAGATCATCTCTCAGTTCTCACTAGCAAAGAGAATTCTTCACTTAATTCTCACATTTGCAACAATTTATATAATCTTGTAACAAAGTCTCCCACCAGGAAAAAAATAGGGGTTTGTTTTGTTTGTGGTTTTTTTTTTTAAATTAAATATATGCACGCTTTTCAAAAGACCTTTTAGATCCTGCTTCTGAAAGTAGTGTCTCTTAGGCTATATACATGTACAACATAAGATTTTCCCTGGCATATTTACAAAGCTCTAACAATGTAAAACCTGTAGATACACAAGTATAATAGTAGGCCAACATCCAGCACTCTGTACCTGTAGTTAAGTACAGCTTTTGCTTTTAGAAACAGTTCACAGGAGGCCAAATCCCTTTTAATTTTATGTTTTTATTACAATCTCCCCACACCTCCAAGTATAAACATTGAACCCTCCCCATTTTTCATCCCTTCCCCCCTCTCACCCACAGAAAGGTTGCATGATAAGAGACCAAGGTGAAGCGATTTAAAGCCACATCAATGCCTAACACACAGAACAGGTTTGGAGAAGGGAAAGCCTAACATCAAAAAAAGTTAAACAGCCTCTTGATTCCAAAATATTAATAAATAAAATATGTAATAAAAAAGTTAATTTTTTCCCATTTTGAAGAATTTCCACAACAGAGGAATAAATTCAATAAAATAATGTAAAAGTTGTCTTTTTGGAGTAAAAATCCATTTTAGAAAACAACAGTGTACTGTAGGTTGCAATTATTGTACCTATACTTAAGGAAGAAGTCATAGAGCCTCAGGGTTGCTACCCTTTTATTGTTCCCCATGCATGCCATAAATATGGCTTTTTTTTGATACATCATATGTATATGATATACACACACACACACACACATGATGCATCTCTGCAGAGGCCCTTTTTTAAAAACAAACAAAAATATTACTGTGGTGTCACAAATATTCCCTGCAATTAAAATGGAGAAATATGAAGCCAAGATTTACTTGTAAAGCTTATCATGGTAGGTATCAGACTGTTCAACTATTCTTACAGTAAAATATCACTGTAGGAAAGAAAACCCATCCACTGGATTCAGAAGGTGCTTTTATCTGGATAGTCAAACTAGCGAAAACAGGAACAGAGCTACCACTATACTGAAAGATCTAAGCACCATAGTATGTCTGAAATACACAGTACTTCCAAACAAACTATGAATTCCTTTAGAGATCTGTATCACCAGTGGGGCAAGAAAACAACATCTTAATTTTCTGTTCAGATTTTATTTGAAATCTAATTCAAATTGTCAAAGCTACAAAAAGGGGGAACATTTGAGTTATTTCCGCTATGTCACAACATTCTAAAACAAAATATCACTACTGCCAGCAGATCAGTTACACACGTTTCTGATGATACTTCTAAACACAAAAATGTTTCTTTTCGGAAATAGTCACAATGAAGATATTTTGTACAATATAAAACAATGACAGGTCTACAGATGCCGATACTCATGAGTATACACGTGCATTCACAAAAAAAAAAAATCAGGAATGCTTTTTTGTTTTTTAACAGACTGTTCAGGCACAAAAACAAAACCGCATTTCCAGTAAGTGACAGCATCATAAAAAATATTAACATAGTCAGTGTTTGCTTTTCTTTGATTTCTTGTGAGATCTGTGAGGAGAACGGGACTGAGACCTGGATTTTTTCCCTGACTTTTTAGGGGATCTGGATCGTGATCTTCTTGACCTTTTGGGTGTCCTGGAGCCAGATGGCGACCTGCAAAAAAATAAACTTTTATGTCAAATACTGATTAATTGATAATACCAACTTTTTCTGCAGTTATTTGTCATTCATTTATTGAGCTAAACAAGGTAGAAAATATTTCTCTCTAGTAAGGAGAAGTAACAGAATGGTATCTTGCTTTTGAGAAAAAAGCAATTTTTGCATTATAAGGTTTTGAATATATTTTGGGCTTAACTTCAGTGTTTAGAATCCACAAGAAAAACACCACCAACTCATGTCCTTCTTAAACCAACATAGGGAATTCACAACCTCCCACATATGCCTCAACCACCTTGGTTCTTGTATTAATAGCAGCCTATATCCATATAGAAGACAACAGAAATTAAAAGTCATGTTGAATTGTGTTATGTTGAAATACTTCCAGTTCTCATCAAACATGTTCAGCTTGTGATGTAACCCCACCGAAAAAGAATGGACACTGAATAAACTTACTGTCATCTACCCACAGCTAATATATTAATCTGATATAGTCTAAAAATGACCATCATATTAACTAAAAAAAAAAACCAAAACAAACTCAAATACTTTTCTGCTTCTATATGAATTCCTAACTTATAGCACAAGAATCTGAATACTGTAAATATGTACTACGATTTTCTCAACAGCATCAAAGGAATTTGCCTCAGCATATCTGAAGAATCTAATATCAGTAAGATATTCTACACCTCTAAAAGGAGTGGAAGCTGAACTTTCAAGTTTTGAGCTAAGAAAGCATCAATACAATAATAAAATCTCACCCCAAGTTTAACATTAACTACAGACAAATATTTGTGTCAGTCTGGAGATTATATCTACTTCAGAAACAAAAACCCATAAGCAGTATCTAATCTATATTTTTTTCATTAAAAAAAACAAACCATGGGAGAGGAGCTTCATGTAAGCCAATCATCAGTGAGAGACTTCGTGCTTTCTATAGGATACAGAAGATTTGTCCTTTGAAAAGAAAAAGCTAATAAAGCAGCAAGGTGCTTTGGTCTAAAGCAGTATTTCTCAAAATTATCAGTAAACAGGTAAACAAGAACATAGAAGTGAAGATTCTTGAGCTATCAAGGCAGGAGGCTGTATGCATTTCAGACACCAGTGTCCAAAGATATTGACCAGGAACATGCAGTGTAGTTCATTATGAGAGAAAACATTTGTGTATCAAACATGCTCTGCTAAAAAAAAAAACAACAAACCAAAACCCACAAAAAACAAACAAAACACAAAAAACCAAACCAAAACAAAAAAACACAAACAAAAAAACCCCCCATACAAACCAAAAAAACCACCAGCCAAAACACACCTATGTACTTAACTTTCCTACAACTTGAAAAAGAGAAGATATCAGCTTACCTTTTGGCTTTTTTACTGACATCTCGGGGAGAATCTTTATGTGATGACCGAGAACGTGAACTCTCTTTGTGGGATCGTTCAGAGCGCTCTGAGCGTTCTGATTTTGGTGATGGAGATTTTGCTCGTCGACTGCCACTGCTGCGAGAAGGGCTAGGTGAAGCACTGTGTCGTCTTTTCCTTCGTAAAGAAAGCAAATACAGTTACATACATACACATTCAGAGACACACCAAGAAGGGAAAATGTATATTAAGAAAATGGATTCCGTTCTGCTTTTTTCTTTTGCCAATGTAACGTTAGATCCTTTTAAGTAATTAAAAAGTAGTAGGTTTTTTATTACTCTAAAAAAAAAACCCCACAAGTTCAACATGTGCACCAGATTTTCTCTGGCTGAAAAAAATTAAGGCCTGTGACTCATCTTTGTTTATTGCAGTGTAAAAACATTCTCTCAGTTTCCTGAAAAACAAGGCATTTTACCTTATCTACACTTAACAAGACAGAAGAGTTTGGCTATACAACTACTACAAGATCAGAGTGTACAGTCAACTACCGTAAAACTAGCTGTTTTGTATAATTTTCACTATGACATCAATAATATTTAAATGACCACAAATGCTTTGTGGTATGACTTCAGGACAGTTTTCTGACTAAACACCCTGCAATCTACTGCTAGAGGAGAGTTAAATATACCCTGTTTTCAACTGGTCATTATTTTACTATGTTTCCTCAGGGCCTTAATGAGCCAAAAGGGGATTCTATCCAAAAGGTACGTTACTTGAGGCAGGATAAAAATGACAATTCCTTTAAAATTTTGAAGCATGTTTTAATATCCAAAGTGCGTTTTTCTGTTGTTGGGTGGGGGTTTTTTGAATGGTGGTGTGTTTTTCTTTTAAAATAAGATGCATGATACAACATAATTTCAAGGCTGCCACTGTATATAAAGATACTAACTGTGAGGTTTTTCCTCCCATCCACTGTACTCCAAAAAAAGCCATACCTCTCTTTTCTTGTTGGTGTACATTCCTCCTTTTCCTTCTTATCTTTGGACCTGGATTCAGATTTTTCCTTGTCCTTTTTGTCTCTGTCCCGTTCTCTTTCCAACTCTTTTTCTTTTTCCTGTTTTATCAGAAGCATTCATGATTTCAGATGAGGTTTGACTAATTATTAAGTAAAGACAATCAAACTAATCACAGACAGCATGAAAGCACTGAGCACTGAAGGAACACAGCACATAACCTGGGAAGGCACTAATGGTCACATCATACCAACTCTTCAAACCGTTACTACTGCTTTGTACACAGCAGAAATACTTACTGTAACACAAACACTGACGAAAACATGAGAGATGTCACCCTATGTGAGAAAATCTGAGTATCTAATTGGAAATTAACAGTCCTCAATTTTACAAATTTCAGGGAAACATTACAGCTGTAATAGGTTTTCTAAACTAAATTAAACATTAAATAATACCAGGAACCTCCTTCTACTTAAAAGATAGGCATTCATCTTCATTAATCCAGACTGAAAACGGAGATAATCTCATAACTACCAGACATTTAAAGACAAAACAAAAATACAAACAAGATTCTGCAGTAACATCTACTCTGTCAAAAAACCCACATGAATATGGTCCATTTCTATATACCAACAGGACCATTTGGAAAGAAAATGTATACCCTGAGCACATCTCATTTGTCTATCAAATATGTAGAAAACTACTTATACAAAAAAAACCCAAAACAACCTAAACCATCAGCAAGTCTGAACACAGAGATCAAGAGATGTGCTTCTTTCAGCATCGGCACAAAAAAAAATTCCATCCAGGGCAAAAAATAAGAGATATTCCCTGCATACCCCATGAAGAAGACAAAGAAGGGTTGATTTAGCCAAATGAAAGAAAGGGGAGCAAGGGGAAAAAAAAAAAGAGGGAGGGGAGATAGTAACACAAGTGCAGGAAATACCAGGACAGCTATACTAATCTAGTCTCACATTTTCTTTACATGGAAGACTTACCAGTAAAATTTTAGTGTCCCTTACCATTATACCTACTATTGCAAATTATTGTTAGCTTCCACTAAAATCAATGGGCTCTTAAGATGTGCCTACCTTATTTCATAGCACAACTAATTATTTCATCTTGATAAATAGGAATAAACAGTATTTTAAATAGCTATAAGTTCCTATTCTCTTAACAATACACAATACTACTAGGAAGTTTACTCTTGAAAACTTATTCTATAGTAAATTAAGACAAAAAACGATGACCAACCACCAAGTTTGTGGGAAATGCAATCAGAACCAATATTACATTATTATTATAAAAACTAACTTTATTATGGCATTAAAACAAAACATCCTCTTAACAGGGTTATTATTGTTTTAAAGAACACCTGTTATCATTACCATAAAACATTTCTTAACTAAATATTACCTTCATCATTGAAAGTGAGATAATTATTAAAAATCTAAAATATTGCAAGCTGGTTGAACTAATTCAACACAAGGCATCTAACAAAATTATCAGGATTACAATTTCTAGTTTTTTTATGCTATTATCTCACTAAACATTCTGTGCTTACTGCACAAATAACTTCTTTCCTCAGTATTTTCTGTAATTGGAGAAGGGGGAAGTTTTAGGATACAACTACATTTAAAAGGCAAGTTACTTATAAAAATTAAAGTCTTAACTGCTAACATCAACCTCCAAATGTATAAATCTCCTTCAGGGATCAGCTTTCTTGACTTTTACAAATATCTTTCTTCAAGGTACTGTGCAAAATTACTTCAGTGAATTAGTCAGATATTGAGCACCAAATAATGCAAGGAACAAGTGACAGACAAACACGTGGTGAAAACTGCCTATTTGTATTTAGCTTCCAAGAAACTGCATGGGTACCTAATTTCATCATTGATCTGTCAGGCTGTGAAACCAGATTAGAGAAGCAACTGCCACTTTCTCGTGCTAAACCAGTGTCCAAACAGGTTACATGTTCTTTTATCATGCTTCCAAGATTCATGATCACATGACATCACTTATATAATGCTAATTTTTAAAG
The DNA here is from genome assembly GCF_000690535.1 of Cariama cristata. Classification (NCBI taxonomy): domain Eukaryota; kingdom Metazoa; phylum Chordata; class Aves; order Cariamiformes; family Cariamidae; genus Cariama; species Cariama cristata. The sequence continues at coordinate 17,790 of NW_009623101.1, forward strand.
CTGCTCTGACTTCATAGTCCAGAGAGGACTATTAAAAATGGGAATGGCACAGAATGATTCACTTTCGGGTGACAGTATGAGCTGGAATTATCCAGGAAATCTTAGACACTGGAGAATCAGAAGCACACACGCTGCTTAATACTATTCTTTCTCTTCCTTTGAAAGCCTTTAGCACAACGGATCAATTAGTAAAAGCAAAATGAGAAGTCTGATGAACATCTTCAACTGACAGCTCTCCCTTTCCCTTCCCACACCTAACAGTTTGCTTTATGTAGTAGATCCAGAACTGACCTCTTTAAGGTTTCAATACATTCTAACGATACCCATCCATACAGTGTGAAATACTAGGTTATTTTGATTAAAAAGTGAGATTATATCTACTCTGCAGAAAGCAGTTGGACTTCAGACATGCAGTTTGACATTACAGTATAATTTTAACAAGAACCATGTGTTGTTATACTTAATGCCACCTTACATTTGATAAACTCAATAAAAGCCTATCACAGAATCAGAGCCAAACATAAAGAACATTTCTTACCCTCTGGAGCAGCTTGTCTCTATAGTGTTCAACCTGTTCCTGAAAACTCTGGCCTGGTTTCTTGGGTCTTTTCCCAGACTCTAACTCATCCTGAAACTTCATCACCTTAAGCTGTGAAAATAATACTGACCATTAGGTTATTGGGCTTATTATTATGCAGTTCGGCAGGTGGCTGAAAATGAAGTTTCCGTGATTTATAATCTGTGATCTCCATTCTTTCTATACAAGTTTGTGCACAAAAAGATACTAACTTTATTTAAATTGGACCAAAGCAACAAAACCGCATACTCATCTGCAGACACCTGCAGTTGTTTACAGACATGTTAAGAACTAAAAATAAAGGGATTTTTTTTCTGTTATTCTACTAAATTCTGTTCCCATCATTAGAACACTGCACCCTTACATTTCTTAGATCATTATCTGTTTTTTTCTTTCAAAATGAAATTGTTTACTGCAGGTGTCTTAATATATTGTTTCAACTTCTCTTGTCTACTTCAAGTCTTCCTTCAGAAACTGCCTTTTTTCCATTTAACCCTAAATATTAAAATCAAATGACTGACATAATTAGGACATAAAGCAAATGTATTTCCTCTTCAGGACTGTTTGCACACAGTAGCTGATTTGAAAGAAGTGATTTTTACTAACACAATACTCTTTCATGTACTATAAAGCTTTGCAACAAAATTCAGTTCGCTAGTGCTGCTAAATGCAACGCTAAATTTACTGTGATAATATTCCCAACCAAGTCACAAAGTTAAGCAAATGTCAGAATTTTTCCCTGTGGATTTTTTTTTTGGTCTAGATACACTAAACTCTTTCTCCAAGTTAATTCATATCATAAAACTTCACTCATCTCTTATCATTTGTCAATTCTTTATTCTTACTGATGTGACCTTTTACAAACAATCCTTCAATTTTTTTGGATGAGGTGGTGTCTTTTTTTGGAGGGGGTGGGGAAGAGCTTTGTAATAAGTCATGTTGTATTTGTCAGCCCTCTTCCAATGTTTATGCTCTGACCCTCCTGTTTCAGTACCAACCTGCATAGTCATATATATATATGAGTAGATTTTTTTCCAGTGCTTGATGTTTCATTTTTAGCAAACACAAAAATATTTTTATCTTTAGAAATATTTAACTCTTCCACACTGAAAACACACAAAAGAAAAGACTTTGTGTCCATTTTGATTATCTGAAAGGATTCCTATTCTCCAGTTCCTCAATCCCCTAATATGAAGTAGACACAAAATCAAATCTTAAAGGTTTTTTCTTCCCTCTCAAAAGCAGCAGGCCAGACTGGATATGAAGATACCACATACTCTAATCAGCCCTTCCAAGTAGTGACTGAGCAGAAGGAAAGGTATCACAGAAACAAACTATTCACAAGAACAAGTATGTTAAGAAACATAAAACCCAGGCAAGGATAGCACTACTTTGAACAGGATCCCGTTCCCCTTCAGTTACAGATCTTATGCCAATAACACATTTTTCATTTTAGTCTCAAACATGATGGAGCAACTCAGGTTTTGTTTTGGTTTGGGGTTTTTTGTGGGTTTTGGTTTTGGTTTTTTTGTTTGTTTTGGTTTTTTGTTTGTTTTTTTTTGTTTGGTTTTGGGGTTGTTTGGGTAGAGTCAGGGAGGCAGAGTGCTATCACTGCAGGGGCATTACTATCTTGTACCACAGTAAGTTTCTGACAACTGTTCTGCTTACCTTCCTCATTTACACAGTATGCTCTACCTATGGTTGAGCATTTTTAATGTTCGCTTATGATTCAGCCAATTACATAATCAGCAGCCAATGGAAAACTGACATTGTCATTTGTCACATACCACTCTACCTTCCATAAAGGCATTTTTTCTTCTACCCCCCTTCAAATGCAGAAGTTTCAAAAGCAGGAATACCTCTTGGAACCATGTATTCAGTGTCATCCTCTACCACCTGTTCTGATAAGAAATCAAGACTGCATTCTCTATCATGTAAACTCCAAGGTCATTAGTTGCTTAGCACATTCAGTACCAAACCAAAGGAGTACAGAGGAGGCTTAGCTGATCCAGAAGGCTTCTTGGTCTGTATTGGTATGAACTTGCCCGTAAGACTTCTACTCTGCTTTCCCAACTAAATCACCCAGATGATTTTAAAAAAACAAAACCAAAACCAACAAACAAACCACCAACAAAAGCCACAAAACAAAACCCCGTCCTTACAAGATTTTGTTTCTTTACATTTTTAGCCAACAAAGCTGTGACACTATCTCTGTTTAACCATATTTTGAAAGCAATGAAGCATAAGTCTATAGCCCAAAGTAACCTGAAATGAAGGAAAACTAAGAATCCAATCAACAGGCTTTACTTGATTTAATAAGCCAATCTGGATGCAAAGAAATACTGAACTTCTAGCAGCGTGTCTTACATGCATGCCACACAACCCACTGCTGGTATGAAATTCAAAATGCCAAGAGGAACTATTTGCATGTAATGTCTCTGATAACTGTGGGCATGGAAGGGGAAGACAGTCATTAGCAGGTGCATAGAGGAAGAGAGGAAAAATAGGAAAAGTCTATACAATAACCATTGACTCAACACCTCCCCAAACTCCAGCTAGGTTAAGATCAAATTGTTTCCTGAGACAGCTGTGGTCTTTTACAGACCAATCACCAATGGATCTCTCTTCCATATACATGCTGTATCTCCTCTGGACCCATGCAAACTGATTCCTTTTAGAAAGATGCTGTGGGTAGAGGAAACCACCTGCAGCACATCCCCTGGTAAAACAGATAAAGCATTACAAAATGTTGAGATAGTATCCACAGCTCGCTACAGAATGAACATTCTCTTCCACCTTCCTTCTCCACTCCTGCGCTCCAAGCAAAGGGTTCCTCCTCCACCTTGCCCTTGCAGCAGCTGCAGTGCTTGGCTGAGCCTTCCATAAACCAGACCAATTCACTAATCCAGCAGAAGCCAACCCCCCACCTTCAATTTTTTTCTTCCTGCATTAGTGAGATGTATTGGATCAGGGGAAGAATGAGCAAGTGCCAGAGCTCACAGGTAGGATCAGGATATTCCCTTCTAGCGGAGGTGAGCACTTAGATCAGATCAGTTCATCCTACACCTTCATGTATAGCAGCTTTTGCTATCTGCTCTAAAACTTCATCACTGTTACCTATGTTTTAAAAGAAAAGGAATTACTTAGGTCCCAAAGCCCAGAAAAGAATTCTCTAAAGAAATCGCCCGCTCAGAATTACTATATAAACTTATATGTTTGGTTATCTCTCTTCACCATTTCACTATTCATACCATATTGACCATAGCGAACACTCTTCTTGTTGATCTTTTCCTATACAGTGTATGATGCTTATATTCCTATCATGCAGTTCCAGATAGGCCCCCAGGAGAAAAAGATCCTTAAAACCAAGGCTTAAATCTGCTTAAGCATCTAAACAATGACTTTTGTAAGCATTCCACTTTGTAAACCTGCACTTATAAAGAACTAATATATTCTCATTGAATTTGTTATTCTTTAACTACTCTTGTCCAATCAACAAAAACTATTAAGCCTGTTCATCATTAGGAGTAGATCATTGCCTTTATCTAGACTACCTCTGGCATCAGTAATACACATGGTAATATGGGAGGGGAAATTTTTTCCAAAGCCTGTGCCAAAACTTTGTAATATTGATTTCTTAGACACAGCAGTCTCCCACAGCAGAGAGCTTAGAGGTTTTCAGAGACTGCAACACAGAAGTGTCAAATATGACCGGAGTTCCTGTGAGCAATCTTTACTAAATGCTCCAATGCAGGGACCGTATTTCTCACTAACCATGAGGAGGTATCTCTCATAAGTTCAAGATAAACAGCTCCACAACATGCCTCTTGTTTATCGGTTCTCATCTCAAAATTTCCCCCCTCTCTCCTCAAACTCCTCTGAGGAGAGTTTAAAAGATTCAGCATTTCCTAGAAGCTGAGGCCTTGCTTTCAGACTAACCTATAAGCTAGGAAGTTACAACGAAGGGTAACATCTTGCTACGACTGTTCAGGGAAACCACAGACTGATGCAAACTGAAGCCCTGCCTATAGCTTTTTGCATTTTGACACAAACAGGTGTGCTGTGGGTAAACTCCCTTGCTTAAAATGAATCTATTTTCAAAAATTGTTATTGGTCTTCTAATCTGCTGCTGATACTGTCTGACTCCATACACAGTGGTCTTCAGGGGGAAAAAAGGCTTTTTCACAAGAGGTTATTCCAGTTACACAGTCTCAGAACTCAAGTGGCCAGGTTCAAACACAATTTATTTGAGGTAAGCTAGCTGCACACTACATGCTAGGATAAACTAGGAAGTTAATCACCAGATGCTTGATGAAAGATAGGAATTTCTGCTTGATATATAATTGAACTCAAATCTAGATTGATTACAGACAGGATAGACATCCAAGCAGGCCAAAGTGTTTTGGTTTTCCTTAAAACAGACTCACCCCAAAGATGGCTGCAACAAGTCCTAGACTGTGCCAGAAGCACAGCAAAATATTTCTTTGAAAGCCTGAGTTGTTCAATGAGTCTATGAGCAGTGGAATTTCTGCAGCTACAAAATTATCAACAGATGACAGCAATACTGATGTACACGTGAAATACCTCTTCAGCCATAAGAGACCTCTGGCATGCTCAGTCACACTCACAGGATGCCACGCGTCTTGAAGTTACACAATTCCTCACTTTTGTCTTTGTGTAAAATAGAAGTAGATTCAAAGATTTAAAATAGACCAGAATTGCTGAATTAAGATAGTCATTATCTTCTAAGGAAGAACTGCTCTAAATAGCGAAATTATTGGCCAAGCAAGAGCCAATCCGTCTCATCTATTATTATTAAGCCACAATGAGTAAGATATTTAATTGGGTATCTTTTTGCCATCTTGCAGTGACCTCAAATGAGCCAGGTACAGAAACTTCGACAGACTGTAAAGACCAAAGGGTTATATTGTTCTCATGGTGATTACAAGCCTCAGATAGTTCCTATGACTTGATGAATAAATACACAAAAGTGAGTATTCTGCATACTAAGCACCACAATCCAGGGAAAGAAATAGTGGAAACTGTACGGCACTTCAGTTTCTTGACAAAGGTATACCAGGCCTTGAAATCCAGAACAGGCCTTGGATACAGTCTGCTCTTGTGGACTATGGTTAATCTATTCTTATCTTGTGCTCTAGTCATTCTCTGCCAGAGACTGAATACTACACTAAAGGAACTTCGATGTTGTCTGGTACAGCAATTCGTATCAAGAAAGCAAGGACAGTAACCTTCTTTCCTTTGTGACATGCAGGAAAAACTTCCTTGGCTCCTGGTAGAAAAGTAAATTGCACCTCAAATACCATGACACATTTTTTGCAGGGGGAGAGGGGGAAGTCTCTGTTTACGCACTGGGCAGGGGAGTACTGACAGAGCACGGATACAGGTGTAACAGAATCTAACCCTGCATCTCCTGGAGCTCCGTAGTATGTGGCAGAAAGGCTGAACAGGAAAACTGAAGACGATTAGTCTTCTACCTCTGATTAAGCAATCAAACGATACTTTGAGGTCTCAGGTAGCTAACACAAAGGCAAGAAAAGGCAGCTACTAAAGAGGACAAATCTCCTGTTTGACCCTCTTGGAAGCACTGATACGTCTGGATTCGTGAAGAGCCTGCCTCCTGCTGCAGATGAACCCTGCACTGTGCTTTTTTGGGGTAGGATTATAAAATCTTGTTCAGCAAGATGGAGGCAGAAGTAAAGTACCTTAGAGAAACGTCCAAGGAGAATAATGCTGCTTCATTTTGTCTGTGAGTTTTTGTATGCTCTAAGGAAACAAGTTTAATGAACAATTTAAGCAATGTAAAATTCCCATTTTTCTAACACTTCACAGCATTGAGGTCTCTTTACAACGAGGAATACATCTTTCTTTTACATGTCCC
>NW_009623101.1:24296-42085 GCF_000690535.1 Cariama cristata
GGGAAAGAGACATACACACATGCATAGTACCATAAAGACCATTTTGAAATTTGATTTATAACGTAAAGCAAAATGCCAATCTTTCCACACTGAAAAAAACAGTAAAGAAATCACTGTTCTTCAGTGTTACAAAAAAGTTTCTGCTCTTGCTAAGTTCTGGAAAGACCTGACACTTCAGCAAGGTTAACGGGGGTATGGGGGAAGGCAAACAAAGAGCTAATAACTCGCCTTCTTTGATGGCACCAGTCTGATGGCTGTGGCCAAAGTTTGGTTCTTACTGCACTTTCCCCTCCCAGCTGACAAACTTGATCTACTAACTGTGCCAATAGAATGAATTGTTGTTTGTATTCGTGAGTTTCCAAAAAATGCCTGAAAAAAAAATGTGTTTCAGCTTCCCCAGTAGTCACTGTGTAAACTTCTAGAGAATCAGACTGCCATTTTTTTGCCAAAGATTTTACACAACATTTTTAACAGTGTATATTAGATGGCATAATTGTTAAAGCTAGTAATTGTTTTCGGTTTTTTTCTCAGTTCCTGCCTTCAAATTTAGTAACAGATGCGTTCTTTGGTGGGGACTGGGTACATACCAAGAAGAAACTTTGAGCGTGAATGCTTTCAGGTAGTACAGGGAGTACTTTCTGGACAATGATAAACTTATGGAGAAATTTTAAAATTTAAGTACTTTTACATAGTGCCTGAAATGTTCTGAAAATGAAAAAAATTACAATCCTTTTCTGGCAATTCCAAAAGTCTGAAATTGAGATGGTAATTTACTTAGCACAAAGAATAAAGATGGCAACATGCACTTGAAAACCTCAAATATTTACCACCTAAAACTGTTACAGACCAGATACATCAATGAAAGAACTTACAACACTTCCGCAGTGTAAAATTGACAATGGTTGAAGTAAATCACTTCCTGATCCATCTCCACAACTGCCAGGATAACTTCTGCAAATCAGATACTCAATCTGAAAGGAGCCCTTTCCATAACCGCTGCAATCATTACTACAGCAAAATGAAAACTAGTTTCACTTGTACTTTCATTAGTCTAACATCATATATTTTCTACAGAACTACTGCCACCATGAGTCAAGTCAGACATAAATCCTATTTAGCTTTCCTCAAATTCAGAATTTACTCACTTCAAATGGCTACGCATCATGAACTTTCAAACTGCTATGCAAAGCAAAAGATTTCTAAGTGCTTAGTTATAGCCCATTAATTTTAATCATCTGAATTATCAAACAGAAGCATATTTGGGAGAAACAACAGTTGTGACATTTTAAAATATTACTGTTGTAATCTTGAAAGACTATTACGGGTCTTTGTTAGTGTCCAATTTTAGCTAACTAGTACATTACAGCATAAATAGTTAGGCAGCCACAATTCCACCTTCAAAATATTACTCAAATTATAATCTGTCACTTGGAGATGCTACAACTGCAACAAGTAGTTTAGCAGTGTCTTAATATTTTCATGTATTGAACAGAAGGTACCAGAATTTCAGTATTCAGTGTATCATGGGTTTTAATACTGAATACAAGCTGGAAAGTTGCAAGCAATTTTAAACCTGCTTTTGCACAGCACTGTATGACAGAAAGGCTTCACTGCTACACAAAGCTCATGCTAAATTCAAATTCTAGTTACTGTCTCAGTCAACCACAAGCTCAGAAGCCAGCATGAAGACCTAAGAATCTGTGCTTATCAACCTTAACAGCTATACTAACACCTATGCTGGGAGAAAGGATAAAAGAACGAGTGAGCCCTATAAACTGCATATAGGTCTTCAATTAAAATGCCCCATTTCCAGGACTACCTGATTTAGTTGCATCTACTTCTTTGTTTGATGACTTGACACAGTGAAAAAAGTAACTTTTAAATGCAATAAAATACAGACACTTCAAGGTAACAGACAGAGAGAACAAGAAAGGCATAGAACTAAGGCCACATCCAGAAGTCACTCCCATTTGCCAAGAGGAGAAAAGCATAGAGGAACCCAAGCAATCTAAGGCTACCAGTGGTACTGAAAAAGGTCATTGAAAAAGAAGAGTCATTCTCAACATGCAATATTCCTTGACTCAATTTTCATTTTTTCCTGCATTATTTTGAAAGGCAAAACAAGGCAAGGCTGTAAACAAACATACGTTTATGAAAATACACTGGACTAAAAAAAAGGGTATATAATAGGACTATAATTATTTCAGTAAAAATAACTTATTGTATGTAGAGAACTCGGGGGCGGAGGGGGGGGGATTGGAAAGGTACAAAAGGGTGACACAAAACACCACATGCTGACCTCTATCTCTCGGAGTTTGGCACGCTTTTCTTCACTCATTTCTGAATATTTGACTGATGACTTGGATTCAGGCATTTCTTCTTTAATAGGATTGGAATACATGTGTTGCTCTTCTGACTTTGAACTCTGAGTGTCTTCCTCATCTTCACTTTCTTCTTCTTGACTTTACAGAAAACATACAGAATTAACTGATAACATCAAGACAATTATCTGTAACAAAATTTACCATCTCTCCTACTTAGTTTCTATGATTAGTTACTAATTTTGAAATCTGTTAAGATTATGCTATGTAAAAGTCTGCAGCTACAAAACAGTCTCCATCTGAGATAGATATCTTAACATTTTCATTTAATTAAATCTGTTGGGTTTTATTACTCAAATAATTTACACTTTTCATATAAAAAATGCAGAAGAATTTACAGTCACCAAATCCATATTTAACTCAGCTACAAAACAAGTCCACTACTTCAACAAAATCTCTTTAAGTGCTGTAATCATGCTTTTCAAATATAATAAGTATTATAAAAGAACAAAATTTACTACACTTTCGCTTTAAACCTGAGACGTGGCAGATACTCAAAATTATATTCCCAGACTGGCCACTAGAGCACTGCAGGGCTACATGCAATGCAGTAAGATAATTAAAGCATTACTAATAGATGCTATCAATTACCTAAAGAACAAAGTAAAAGACTGCTCAAAAACAACAGATGGCACAGAGTCTATTAGCATCCAAAGAAACATATACATCAGAACATTATTCACTGTGTTTGTCTCAAAGCAAACAGCAGAGATTTAGAAACATTCATACCTATCTGACATCAAGATTTCCAAACCGTAAAATACTACTACTTTAGTTCTTACTATTTGACATGAAGTTATCAAATCAGCATCAGTTTAAAGATTATGGTTAACTCCAACAAAAGGTATAATTTATCGTGTTAGAAAAAAATTATGGGGGCTGAAAGCACGCTGCAGCACTAAAATCATGATTTGTCTGCATTTTCTTATTTTCCTACTTTCAAAATTTCATTTTTGTTCTGCTTTTATAATACATACATATCTTATAGGGAGTTCCAAAGACACTAAACTTTAGAGAAAGAAAATGAGTATGTTTTCATCAGAATGAAAAAGTATTTACTTTTGAATTTCTTCCTCCTCAGATTCTTCATGTTGGTCAAAAAGCTCCCACTTAGAAGTAGTAACAGCTAGAAGAGACAGTACAGTAATTTTAACAACAGAAAAAGTTATCACTTAATCTGAAAATTAGTATTTGTAGATATAATAAAAATTACAATGTGATAAAATTTACCAGCATCTAGCACTTAATACAGATTTCTATCTCATAGAAATACTCAAAACAGCACCTTATCAGAAAATTTACTATTTACAGAGCTATTCACTTACATTGTGTACCATTTCAGTAAATCCTTCAAAAACAGCCAAGTATTTGTCAGTTTGTAAAATCTTATTTTCCAAACAAATATTCAGAACGACTGCCAACCACATACCCAGATTTTTTCTCAGTATTTAGTCTTAATGAACTGGAAATTACTTTTAAAGGTTGGTAGGTTATTGAAGTAGAATAACAAAACCAGAATATAGTATTTTCTTCACTGAAGTTATAACCAAAAAAGAAAGCTACAATTGAAAATCCTACTGTATTACTACACAAATCATATTAGCACTTTTGAACAGATCAATTGAAAATAATCATGAAAAAGGCAAGCGACATTAAGCTTTCAGTTTACTTAGGGAAGTGTTTTGGTTTAATATATACTTTGAAAACTAACCTTGAGCTTCCAGTTCCGATTCATCCACTGCTTCCCACTTCGAAGGTGCAACTTTAAATATAGGTTCATTCTTCTTTGAGTCTTCTGCCGTATCCACTGTTGGAGAAAGAGACACAGAAAAATAATTTTCAAAGCTCCTCAGAAGTTCAAATGGAAAAATCCTAATATAACAATCAGATTATTATATTGGAAGCGTATTCAGCATATCTGAATACTGAGGCATATCATACCATTTCATTATTTGCAAGGAAAAGAAATTAGGATTTGGAACCTGATGTGCATAACATCAGAAGACACCTACTGTGTCTCTGAAGCAATTACAATCTAAAAGCACTAATTCTTCCTAGAACAAATTTAAATTAATCAACTCAACTTTTTACTAAGCTACATGCCATGTTGATTATTGGTTGAACTTGTAAAAACTACTCATGGAAAAAAAAAAAAAAATCATCAAAAAATTGAAGATTCAAACTGAAAGTAGAGTTCAAACATTTCTTACAAGGAACTCCATCAAGATCGTCATCCAGCGATTTAATTGGGACTCCATCCAGATCATCAATAGGAGCAGAATCAATAGGAATTCCATCCACATCTTCTAATGGAGCACCATCAAGCTCTTCCTCAATGGGAGCGCCATCAAGATCATCTGGTACTTCCTAAAAGCAAATAATAATTATTTCAAGAAAAAGAAAAAAAAAAAAATTCTACATTGCTTTTCTTTACTTCTCCAATTGTTGATTCACTTCTTTTTAAAGAAGTAGCTTTGAAAATATCTAAAACCAAAAATCTCAACTGGAACAAGTTTTCCTACCAAGCACAGTTGCTTATTGCAGAGGAAAAATATGACAATATCCTCCTATAAAAAAATTATACGCAAGAACTTGGAATTTGTCCTCAATGTACTGGAAGCTTTGCAATACCTATATTCAAAAGAAGAGATATTAAGCTGAAGTTTAGCTCAAAATGAGCCAATTACAGTCATATAAGTTATACGTACTACACATGAAAGATTTCCCGAGAACCAGTAATCTGAATAACTGACAGAAATCAACTATTTAACAGGAACACAAATTTAAGGAACATGCATAAATGATAAATACAGCTACATATTCTAACCCATTAGGTACAGTCACTGTCCTTCATACATGCACGTTCACCCTGCTCTACCGCTAAGGGAAATAAGCTAACCTTCCATTTATACTGTAGATCTCCCTCCCACTGTTCTGAAAGGCATGTTTCCACAGAGTTACAAAATTAACTTATCCTAAACATACAACCACTTATTAGTGTCCACTGTTTTGATTCTCTTAAATAATATTTATAGGTAACTGTAAACAGATCAGTACACATTCACTCTGTGCTAATGGTATTCTAGAAATTTTAAGCATAGAGCTTCAAAACATTGAATAATAATTCATACATGTTACTATGCAATAACTAAAACTCACTACATAGCCTGTTTAAAATAACTTCTATCAAAAAAAAAAGAAGAAGAGACAAATGCTGTAGCGTAATGACAAAGTTGGCAACTTACTGCTCTAATACAACACAGCAAAGATCAAGGTAGAGTATCATCAGTGTAAATGATCTATCACAACCTTCCTGTCAAACTAAGAAACCTCAGATGGCTCTATAACATTCAAGTGTGACACTCACACAGAAAGAAAGTAGATGATTCAGGTAGCCAGATGCCTAGCTATTTAGAACTCTCAGAAATTAAAACTAATGACTGAAATTCTAACTCAAAATTCACAGATGCTACAGAGTATTTCCAATACAAAGGAAGTACCAGTCATTCTGCACTAGTCTTTGCTCTGCAATGGTTTCACAATATAACTACACTACAGCACCTAATCTACAAGCAACAAATGAATAAACAGACTGAACAGTATTTGCACCTGAAAATATCTGTTACACCCATATTTAAGAGCAAGGATTCAGAAGAAAAAAAGGTTTATTCACCCTAACACAGATATCAAAATAATCCTTGCCAGCCCTAGTTTACATTTACACATTTTTCCTCAACATCTGCTAGCATCACTACCAAGGTCACTTACCTCTGTTTCTTTATCTTCCATGATATTTACAAGCCCCAAGAAGATATTCTGTAGTTTGATCAGAAATGGTTCTGGATAGATCGCCCAGTCTTCCCATGCTCGGAAGCATGTCATAACCCGTTGCTAGAAGCAATAGGAAAATAAAATGCTAGTAACATTTGTATTAAGAAATTTCCAGTGATCGGAAATACACCACAGAGAACTACAACTGTAGACAGCTACTCCTAAGTAGTTCCATACTGGAGTACATTACAATGATGCCATGCTGGGCAAGACTAGTAATTTCACAAAAATATGTATATAGGAACTACTTTTTCTAAAATCTCACTTGGGTTTCCTTTTCCCTTTAAATTCCTGTTACATTATCTATTTCAGTTGTTCACAGTTGCTATCCCAATAGTAAATCCCATTCTGCCCACATGTTAGAAGCAGGCGCCTCTACTATATGCAACAGAAAATATCTTTCTTTGTAAGATAAAATAACTAAAATTAACACTGGCTTATTCATATTATTGAACTGAAATTATGTCCCTACTTTCATTTTTTTTGTAGAAGTGATGTATATTTGAAATGATGGGCTGCCACTCAAGCTTGACACATTAAATGTAACTGGAGATGTAGATATATTTTAAAAAAAAAAAATCTACTGCCTGTCTTTACCATGTAATTTAATAAACAGTTTTAAAATAGCAGATAACTAAAATTGATCCTCAATCTAGAGCAATTGGGAGCAGAAAAGGTAGGATAACCAGGATAAAGACCTTAATACAGAATAACTACACTGTAAGCTTTGTATTTAAAGCTTCTGATTTCAAAAAAAAAGAAAAAAGAAAAAAAGAACTGTAGAGGCATCTCTAAAACAGGAGAAGGAAAAGCTAGGCTGAGCATGAGAACTATGAGAAGTAGAGCACTTTATCTCAAAAATCACTCTCAGCTATCCATAGTCAGACTGTTTATCAGACCTCAAAAAATAAAGCCTAATTATCACAAAAAAGTTAAAAACTAACTTTATGCTGTTATGTCCAGCAGTTTCTTTCCATACTGAACAGCCTAAATTTATTTTTGAAACTGAAATATAGGTGGTCCATAAATAATCAGAAACCTAGAAGGCCTTGTTTGCAATTCAGATATCCTGTCAACTCCACAATTATATGTCTACTGGTACACTTCAACTGTTCGATTTTCTTCCTTAATTTCAAGGGTATCTTTGCAAGAGAGAAAACTTTTTTTTTTATTTAAAATAAAAGTTTCACTAGAAAGCTTGAGTTCTAAGCCACCTATCATAGTATGCAATCTCTAGTGCAGGAACATCTATTTATTTGACATCTATGTCATGTAAGTAACAATGAAATACATACCTTGAAATTTTCAGACTGTAAATGGCCTTGTATTGTACGGTAAGTAGCATTGAGATCAGAGAATATCTGACATAATTTTGTCTCAAAACTAGAATTAAACATACACATTTCTTCAGTTAAACTCTGCAATATATGTTTTCTGGACATACATAATTCATGAAAATACCTGGGACACAGGATGCAAAAGCACAAGGTCCTGATCCCTATAGTAGCGATGAACTGAACTATAAAGCAAATATGATTACGATACATAAAATCACCTTGGACAACAACAGAACTGTGAAGGGAGATCTTCACATCTGCTGCAGTCTCTTTATACAGCCTGGAAAGACTGGAGGAGGATAAAAGGAGTTTTACAACCTTATATACAGCAAAAGAATGGTCTCAAAATTCAATCTGTATTTTTAAAAAAATCTTAGTTATGTTTCCATTCCAATTTACTCAATGAGGCCCTCAATGAAAGCACAGTGAGTAACAGCTGCCTAGGTTCCCCTGAGATTCTCTAAGTGTGCAAAAAAAATAAACTGGCACAGCAAAGATAGACTGCAACAAGCAACATCATCTGCAATTGTTAGAGTTTTGTAACCTGCTGAATATTCCCCATTGTGCTACCATAACATTAGAGAGACTCAGGAATTAGAAACAAATACCTAAGTAGGACAAAGGTACTCTCCCTTGAAGATTTTTCCTACATTCTGCTCAGCACCTTAGAAACAAAGTGCATAATCCCCTTACAAGTTCTCCAAAGTTCATGGAGAATTAAAAAACATGTTGTAATTAAAAAAAAAAAAAAAAAAATTCTATTTTCTTCACATGGATTATTTGCTATACCATATCTTGATCAGTATCTACTGGCTGTCTTTCTTTAAAGAGGCCCTGAATTATTCTCATCTCTACTGAGGTTTGATGCAAGTGGTCCCTTGAATAGGGCATATACTCTTTTGGCATTACAAAGCAATCCTCCACACTAACATGCTACATGTTAGTAGCATCTTAACACATTTTCATGCAAAGAGATAAAATATCATCAGCGTTTTAACAGCAGCCTCATAGAAAAGGGTGACTTTCTCTCCAATCACATTTGTGCAGAGATGTACAAAACTGAATATAAAGATATTCTTCTTTTTTTTAATGATCAATCACCTAAAATACTGTACTTACAATTTTCTATAGTAGGAAGCATTGGCAACTTTAGCTGAAGAGTTGTATAACACATCCGACACTAGGTATAATCTTGCAATCTACAAGAAAGAATGTTCAAATTAAGATAACTGTAGAGTTTAAATCATCCTGAAAATATATGCATTTTTCCAGAAAGAATACAAGACAGTTTAAAATATCTAGAAGTACGAAATTAGAACTAAGTGTAACACAGCCGTATTGTTAATAAACATGCTAAAAGGCAATTAGCCCCCTCTTATGCTACAGAGTACTAACCACTATAACGTGATATTACATAGTATTACAAAAGACAGAACATGGCATTCCAATTTTTACCTCCTTGTTTAAACAGACTATTCTGCTGTTTTCAAATTCACACTAAGGCAGAACATTATTTACAAGCAGGTTCAGAAAGAATAAAAATATCTAAGAAAATCCCACAGGAAAAAAAGCATACTTAAGTTCAAGCCCACCTTTTAATACAAAACCTCAATGCTATCTGAAACCTACAAAATAATGCTTGTAAATTATATGCACATGCTGTTAAGTGAGCTCTTCCCCCAAAATACAAGATTATACAAAATCTCCATACCTTCTTAGGAAGAGGAGTCTTCAGAATGGACAATGATTCTGTAATGCAGTCTACAATTTCTTCAGCAGCTTCCGCATTATTTAAACAGAAAACCATTGCATCACCAATATCATTCTTCCGAGGTGTTAATCCACGCAGAATTTCCTCTAATTTGTCCCTCTGTCTGAAATACCAGGAATTTTAATACTTTAAATATAAAATTAACAGTACTTTGGGGAATTTCCATTTAATTATGTTCTTGATTTTTCCATCTTTAGAACAAAACCAATTCTAAGCATTTTTATATTCTGTTGCCTGAGTTTTTTCAGTGACTCATGAACATATGCATCCACATTACATAAATAAACAAAGTGCAAAAAATTCCCACTCAAGTCTTGACTATATACAGAAATCAAGGAAAAATAACTCGAGAGATACCTAACGCAGCACATTAGTACCTCTAATAAAGTAATTATATTTTTGGATTTAGTTTAAGTCTAAATCAAAATGGATAAATACAAAGCATGCAAGTAATTTCTGCTGCAGAATAAGAAACATTAGATTCAGAAAGCTAGTAAGAAGCAATTATTTCAGGTTTTCCCTGGCCTCCATATATAGAGGACACTCTCAAAAGAATATCTTTTCGAGTCTTTCAAAAAGAAGATGTAAGATATAAATTATGTATTAAAACCTCCAGAACCATGACTAGTATCATAACTATGATGATAAGAATATAACAAGAAAAAATGCCAGATGCTAAGAACACAGTTGGTACAGTAATAGCAAAACTAAGAAAATAATGTATATGTTTCAACTACCATAGCCATCCCCACCACACTTACAATTCACAACAAAGAACTCTGATGATCTGTCTCTTCCTGCTTATTAACAACTGCTCCCAATTTTAATTTTTGATGAACAGCATCAGTAAATTTAAGATTATTACAACTGTTTGGTTCATGAGATCATAACAATGTTGAAAAAGGTCCTATATATCCCCACCAGCAGACTGGAACAGAAAATGAGGAAAAACTCTCATCTTCCTGATCCCCTTCAAATAAAGGGTTAATAACAATTGGATTGAAAGGACTCATTTTTCAATGATAACAAATCTAACCAAATCCAGAATATATGTAGCAACAAGAATCACCACAATAGACTAACTGAAAAGCACAGAGGTTAAGAGAGCTTCCAAGTAACATTATGACAAACATAACATTTTAGGGATGACGTATTACAATTATAAAAACACAACAGGAAAAAAAACGAGCAGATAAGCAGTTAAAACAGCACTACAAATTGATAGAAGTTCATACTCTTCCTTAAGTGCACCCTTCTTGTTCGGTTCCTCCACAAACGCTTCCGTTTCTTGCTCTTCTGACATCCCATGCAAATACGGATTCAATGGTGGCGGCCTCCAAAATGATCCATTTTTGAACATACGGAAATCTTCTGTCCTCCACTTGGTTGGAGCATCTCCCTACCAAAAGAAAAAAAAAAAGAAAGTATTTTTATTTTCGTGTTCTTTTATTTCATTATGCTTGAAGTTATGAATTGCCACTAAAATTCTACTTGCCTGAAGAATTGAATAAAGCTTCCATCTGTAATATACATGGGCTGGAGTCTGGTTTTCAAATAAAAACCTAAACCAAAGAGCAAAGAACAAAACATATTACAAACTATTTAACTGAAGCAAATTCAAAGGAAGTAATAAAAAAATATAACCAAACCCTGTTCAGAATCCCATCTCATCTACCAAGTGAACTCAAGATAGCTAAAATCATGTACACCTACAGCACAACTGTGCAGAACAAGTGTAACTGCTCCAACGCACATACATATGCAATCTGCAAAGCAGACCGCAGAATTCCACAAAGGCACAGCATTTCTCAGAAGTTAAAACCAGAACAAACAGGGTCAGAAAGAATGACTGTGCAGTCCCACAGTAAAGCAGAAGAATCATCAGTGCAAAGTCACCACGGGAGCAACTGCAACCTCAGCACAAGTAGTGCAGGAACTCATAGCTACACAGTTAGGTTGCTCAAATCAAATACTAAATGACCTGAAGTTCTCCATCAGTAAACTGTCTGTCAGAACACTGACAAGATCAGGGCGGCAGGGGGGCAAAGCAGCTCATTTTTAATGGCCAGGATATTTGGACCCGCATATTTTCTCAATTTGTATATAAAAATCATAATGAAGCACTTCAACATTACTGCAAATAAAACATTTTTAAAAGGTCATTCAGTATTTCCCTGAAAAAGTTTTTCAGAGACTGCATTTCACAAGAACTTTGGAAATTGATCCTTTTTTATTTCACTAACGACAAGAGCTGGAAATTCTGACAACTTCACTATGTCAGCTAAAGTTTAATCCTATTTGCATTGACATCAAAGAAAAATGACTCCCAGCTCTTCCTAAAAGTTAGAAATTGGGCTCCAGGAAGACTGGACTTTATATTGAGTTAGCCTGTCTGGTTTGGGGGGGGATTTTTTTCTTTTTTTAAAAATGTATGCTACTGCTTCCACTGATGACTCTGAATCCCTCAGAAAAGTAGGCATTAAATGTAATTTTATTTATTTTATGTACTTTTTTTATATATGTACAAGCGTATTTTATACTGTGAATATAGTATTTTATTTATTCATATGTACACATTAGTAACAACTAGAATAAAAGTGCATTCTTCTTCATAAAAAGATAGTATAAGCATTCGTACAATTTGTAAAATTTAAATCTGCACATAAAGATAGACATAGTAAAAACAACTCTTATTAGTATTTCAGAAATGCAAAGTATTAGCAACAGTGAAACTAGTTAGCCCTATTTAAATGGACACAATGTAATAAGCACCTGAACATTGGATTGTTGATTTCTCGGTTCATGATCATGGCTTCAAACATAGGCCCTTCCCGTACCACAAACTCTATCATTCGATGTATCAAAGCGAGCAAATTCCTACAACAACAACACAGTTAAAGAAAAATTGATTCAGACCTAACACTATATAAAACTACACTCCACCTAAGATACTACAACTGTGCAGGAGATTATTTTGCTGTATTGTTAAGAAAACCGTATAAAAGATAAGGTAACATGGAACATATTATAGCCTTGCATCATAGACACGGGCAGTCTAAAATAAAAGCATGCCTACGAGTGGTGGAGTAAGAATTTAAGAGGAGACCTCTTTCCTGAATTTCCACGGCTTAGCCTACAACCGTCTCTTGCTTAGCAAAAGCTTAATAGTCCTCATGCATAAAAATGGGCAACTGAACACCAAAGTACAATTAACTATGAAAAACTAAGCCCTCATCTAAATTGCCTAGAACTAAGACCACAGTGCTAGCTAAAGTTCTACAGAGGAACAAGTGGCTGAATATTATGCGCAAAATTAAACACACATACTTTCTAATATTCAATAGAAACTGCATTCAGCTTTCAAACTATTCAAGTATGAAAGGAAAAGCAAATAGCCTTCTCGATGCCAAACAGGGCAACGGTTTTATTAAATTTAGATAATCTCTTTTGGTCAAGACTCAACTATTGGCACAGAACAAAACTGTCCATCATTTCATGTCATACCACCCAATGTTTCCTCCCTCATACACTAAGTGAGCCAAATCACAATCAAAAAAATAAAATAAAAAAAATCTGTATTCGTTTCATTCAGCATTACATCCTGAGACAGGCAAGAAGCAGATGTGAAGTGCACATTTTTCAAGCCACATCTGAAAATGCAGAGTAACTTACAAGCATGCTAACATGAGACAGTCATACAAGTTTTATAAAGAATAGTGATCGTCAGTTTCCAACCTTTTGGGGTTTTTTGGAAACAGGATCCTGAATTTTCAAATACAGATTACCTACATATATCAAAAGCTTCACAGCACATGTCCTTTGAATGTGATGCAAACAAAAAAAAATACAGATTTTTACATTTTTAAAATTTATTTTCCTAGATGTAACAAATGGACATTCATTCTTTACGTGTATGTCATTAGATTTCCTTTCAGCAATGTCTTAGTGATTAAAACTCAAAAATTGTTACATTGATAAGCTGCAGAATTTTCTATTACTTCTTAGTAACGAGGCAATTATTTTCTACCATGAGTATTCAAAGTTCTGCCACAGATATAATGCACCAGATCAAAAAAAAATTTCAACTTAAAAATATAGTAATAAAAACCTGCCCCTGCCATCTGCAAACTTAGCAAATGTTCTGTTTCATACCAGCTAGCATTATATCTACTGTTTGCCTCAAATATTACACACAAAAAAAAAATAATAAAAAAATCAAACAGCTACCAGCTCAATTTTCCTGTCCGTTTGCTTTTCAAAATCCCAGAAACATTGTAAAGAGGACATAGTCTCAATAATTCTGTAGCCATTTTATTTAAAGCAGTGTTCTGAAAGTCTACATAGCAAGATTGTTCTTGTTATATGAACTGTATTTGAAAAGATCAGTAATAAAAAAAATTTACAATTAGCTTTCAAGCCTCTGCGCTATTTCACCATTCATTTATTTTAAGGCAAGTTCAATGTGACCATTTCTGGCTTCCTGCAGAACCATGCCATTGGTTTTCATCTAATTTTTCTTTCATCGAGTACAATAAAGTTGCATAAGAGCAGCTTATGTTTGAACAAGAATATCTGCTTCGGAAAGATCTCAGATGTATGAAAAAAAAAAATTCAGTACATCCCATATCTGAAAGAGGGTATTATATGCATTTTGGTGCATAAGACACAACTACTCGAAAGTAAATTTTTCAGAACAAACTTGATTGTGTATACTCAAGGTTTTCTGTTTAGTAAATACTAAGTAAGAGATGTTAAAAACCAGTATTGAAAATTTTCAAACAAAGGAGAATAATTAAATGTATTATCCTGCCAAAGGCAGATGAAATTTTTGCACGATGCAATGCACTGTGTAATAGTCTTAGCAGTTTTCATTAGCATCTTTGCAAGTTATCAAGAAAAAAAGTATTTTCAAATACAATTCAATTAACATGAGCTTCTCTTAACATAGAAGCTTTCAAAATACTACAGTAAATAAAATGGAAACGTACTTTTCTCTGAAAATTAATTACTCCGTAAGCACTGTACAGTTTTACAAGTCCTTGTTCTACTACTCAGTATGTTTCTCAAATCAAGACTCCTCCTGGTCGCCTGAATTATTCATGTCTCTAACCAACAAAAATTGTACTATCCTGAAATTTCATCAAAAATACTAGTGCATTTGAGCATCTATTGACAAATACATTAATATACTACTACAACTAGCTTCACAAATCTTTCTTCCCCCCCAACACACACAAAAAAAAAAAGAAAAAAGGGACTTTGTGACAATTAAAACAGTGTAGTAAAAAAAGATGATAGTTTTAAGTGCATTATTTTAAAATGTCATTTAGCTTAAGTTGGCCAACAAAAAAAAGTTTTTCAGTTATAATAAAACCACATTTATTGGAGCCGATCGTACCAATGTCTGGTCAAAAATTGTATACTTTCCCAATCCATCCCATGATGTTTTCCTGGTCCCCCGCTGCCGCAGACAGTTCAGCTGGTGTTGCTCACCAAGGCCAATGTCAAAGAGAATTTGGTAATCTTTTGTGCTTATTTACTTTTAAAACAGTGTTGTGTTCCTATGTTTGGGAAAAGGTTTTAGCTTAACTGAGCAAGAGTATACCTAGACTAGTGTGAAGGCAGAAGCACTGATGGGGACCAAAATGTAAAAATACTATTGCAATACAGAACTACCTTTTTCAGTGACCAAAATTATTAACTGTTGCACATTAAGAAAAACAGCAGAAATCAAAAGTGGTTTTTAACTAAGTCGGTTACAAATTGTACAAGTAAAAAAAAAAATAAATTAATAAAAGGGGGAGGGAAGAGAAGAAAACCCCACAGCACCACACTGGAGACAGCTGCATCCAACTATGAAGTACTCTGAGGTTTATGTCAGGACTTACACAGTGTCTTTAAGACAAGCCATTTCACCCTACTGTTCACTCAAAACTACCCTGCAACTATTTCTAATGCTTAAATTAAATGCAAAAGATAATTACTTAAAACTACCCTCACTAAAAAAAAAATACTTATTAAGAGAAGGATATTAAGATTGTAAAACACACACACTTCTCTCAAGTGTCATGAAAGAACCATTGCTCAGTCAAGCCATTACCTTTTCCTCAACATCACCATTTTTCTTTAAAATTCCGAAGGGGAAATTTTCTATATTTAGATCAGTAATAATAAAGAAAAACATGTACCTTTCTGTTGGGATAACCACTTTGACTATGGCTTGCGACAGAGTCTGTATATGAAGTCACATCAGATAATAAACATAGAATATGTGAGTATTGTTAACAAGTAACAAGCAAAAATATACATATGCAATGAAAATACTACACATCTATCACAAGTTTTGCAGGCAATCACTGCTGTGAAGTTATAACTAAGCAATTACACAAAATGCAAATGGTTGTGTCAGTGAACCATAAAGGTTCACTAATTGCAAAGTATCAGAACATTCCTGTCAGAATGTACATCGATGCACTGAATAGGTACTACGCTGGATATAATTAAGAAAGGAGTTCTTAAGTTTATGAAAAGATTCTAAACTATTTGACTTGGATCACGTTGGTATTACTTTATTCCCAAGTCTTACAAAAAAGACAGCCCTAACATTTAAGTGTCATTCAAAGAATCAACAAATTCTTACAAATGTCAATCAAGTTGGTATGTGATTACAAGATACTTACCCTTTTATCAGCTAATATTCCAGAAAAAAAAAAAAAAGTTTGAAAATTGACTCCATAAGCAGTATAAAATACTTACTCAATGTCCAGATTAATTACCTTCTACACAAAATACATCAACTCCTCTAGTGTAAAAATAATGCTACCCAAATTAAAATGTAGTACTTTCTCTAGAGAAACAATTTAGATACTGCAATTTGGCAGCCAACAAAAGGGGGGGACGTAGGAGAAAAAAATCCAGGGAGCCTGGAGGGGGAAAATGATAGCCAGATTTAAAGCAGCACTTAAATAAATGAAGACCCAATATACTGTACCCTAACACAGACATGAAACAGAGCTTCAGGAATTAAGTAGGTTCCCTTGGGCTACAGCAGGGAGCCAATGAGTTTGTACACTAAGGGCTGTCAAAGTCAGCCTGAACAATGCAAATCTATGAAGCCACTGAAATACTATCACAGACTGTAGTATTTAACAATGAGATATGGCCCAGGGTACTGTAAGTTACCTTCTCAAAATCTTCCTTGTTTTTTGGTGGTGGTAACATTGGAGCATTAGGATTCTTCAATCTCTCCCTAGGCTGGGCATTAAACGGCAGTCCTGACGGAGGAGGTGGGAGGGTATGCTCCATCATAGAAGGTGGAATATATATTGGATGTGGTGGTATAGGTACAGCTTTGCCCCAACCTAGCTTCATTTCAAACGACATAATCATCTTGCCTGAAAAAAAAGTGAAAGTAAAAAAAACCAACAAAAACATCATTATGTTATAAAGTTGTTCTGCGTTGCTCAAGATTTCTCTAAGTGCAGCTTTTATGTTTGCCTGCCATGGTTTACTTTTTGCTTACATTGTTGACTAGTTTATCACATCTATCAGACTACATCATGTGCAAATGAAAAGTCTATTACATGAAATATTGTATTAATCTTCCCCCAATGTCTCTTTTCAGGAGATTACAGTACACAATTACTTGACTTATTTGGGGGGAAAAAAACCCCAAACTTAAAAATTTGATATTCAGCACATCAGAATGAACAGAGTAATTTTTAAATTACATTATTTCTGCACTTCAATTCTCCAAAATGTTTTATTCATAATAATGAATTTCAAATTATGTTATTCAAAACCAAATGTAATAACCAATTACAACTCCTACACAGTGTAAACCTACTTACTAACGGTCCTAGTAAAGGACCATTTTGAGTAAGCTATGCAAGGGCAATCTTTCATTTTTTATTCTTTTTGTCTATGATGCTGATTTTTGATTTTTAGGCTCTTCCTGAACTGTAAGGATGTAGTTTTCTTCATCACGTAAGATACCTTTTTCCTTTTTTCAATTAAAGGATAGACAAGATAGTCCATATGCAAAATTACATGTCTGGCGTAGTACAGTTACCTCTTCAGTATTAGGAATTTAGTCATTATTCAAAAGAACATAACATATTTATCACCAATTATTGGCAATCCCAAGCACAACACAGGCTGGGCAGAGAATGGATCAAGAGAAGCCCTGAGGAGAAGCTCAACATGACCTGGCAATGCGTGCTGGCAGCCCAGAAAGCCAACCGCATCCTGGGCTGCATCAAAAGAAGGGTGACCAGCAGGTCAAGGGAAGTGATCCTGCCCCTCTGCTCCACTCTGGTGAGACCCCCCCCGCAGTACTGCCTTCAACTCTGGGGCTCCCAACACAAGAAGGACATGGACCTGTTGGAGCGAGCCCAGAGGAGGCCATGAAGACGATCTGAGGGTTGGAGCACCTCTCCTGTGAGGACAGGCTGAGAGAGTTGGGGTTGC
>NW_009623101.1:42197-60000 GCF_000690535.1 Cariama cristata
GGAAGAGGGAAGATTTAGATTAGATATTAGGAAGAAATTCTTCACTGTGAGGGTGGTGAGGCACTGGAACAGGTTGCCCAGAGAAGCTGTTGATGCCTCCTCCCTGGAAGTGTTGAAGGCCAGGTTGGATGGGGCTTTGAACAACCTGGTCTGGTGGAAGGTGTCCCTGCCCATGGCAGGGGAGTTGGAACTAGATGGTCTTTAAGGTTCCTTCCAACCAAACCATTCTATGATTCCATGATTATACCCTCCGCACTAGTTAAAATTATTCACAAAAAAAATCATTGTTGGTAAGCAACTACAAGTAATAGATTCCCTAAAATAGTCTTGTTTAGAGAGGAGAAATTATCAAACATTACCTCCCACTCGCATCTTCAAAATGGTCAGAAATTTTACATCTTTACCAACAGCAAAAGCCATCAGTATTCCCAGTCCTTGTGTATGCTACAGTTTGATTACATTCAGCTGCCAGTAAAACAGTCAGTGTAAACTAAAATCACTGCCAGTGTGGTATCTACTGGAGTTACAGCATACTTATCACTAGTCTGATAAAACAACTTGGAAGATATGCTTACAGTTACGCCCCAATATTCCTACACAGATAATTACAATTCCGAACTCTGAAATCTGGTTACCATTTAAATTTTTTAATGCTCTTTCAGCATCTCTCCTGTTCATAAAGGCAACAAAGCCACAATTTCTTTCTCTTGCTCTTTCCTCATCAGTTCTTGGCCACATAATTTTAACACTCGCTAATGGTCCGAAGCGTCCAAATTCTTGACATAACATCTCTTCGTTCATCTACATGAAAAAAGGTAAAAATTAGCATCTTGCTACTGTATCATCCAAATGTCAAGATTTTCATGTTCTAAGTTTCCTGAAAAACACCACTTCATTGATACTTCCCCAATGCGATCTTCTGCAAAAGTAGTAATTAAAAAAAATGCATTTTAAATTGAGGACACTCAAATTTTTGAGATATGATCCACCTTGCACAGAGATATCCATGGAAAAATAATTTTAACTGAGCATTTTTGCATCTAGTAGCTGATAGTCAAAACCTTAACTTTCACAGCATCATGTACAAAGCATTTATTCAAATGAATACTGCCTCTACAGTCACCTATTACACCTAGTATATGGGTTTAAACACAGGCATATGTTTTAAAATAAAAAAGGGGGGAAAACTGCTGCTGGAAAAAAAAAAAAATCAGCTGGACCCAAACATGCCAACATTGCACTCCTTGGCTCCAAACTTACTTGAGGATTAATGTTTCCAAGATACAAATTTGTTGTGCTTGGATCTCCAACATCATGTGACCCTGGTGCATAATCATCCAGTACTACAACGATGAAAGAAAAAACAGAAAAAAAGAAGTCATAATCCTTGCTCTGCATTTAAGTGACATTATATTGAATGAGAAAAGAATCTATATTACCACCAGATGATCTGTTTCTTCTTGAAGGAGCATCCACTGAAGAAAGACAAGAAAAATATATATAATTTAGTCTACAAATTCTGTAGCCCAAACATACATAAAAAATAACATCTACTTACTTGAACGACGCTGGCCATCTGAATCTGACTGGGGTGGTTCAAAACGACTCAATCTACCCTTTGTTTTATGTCTTTCATCGCGTTCCTCTTGTATTCTACAAAATAAGTTTAACGTAAGTAACAACTTAATACAATTTTGAGGGTTTTATTCTAAAATTTACAATCAACTTTAGAATTATGAGAATTTTTAATATTAAACAATGGGTTTGTTAAAAATTTTGAACTGCCAGTATATTTAAATTTCTGTTTAATCAACTGGAATATATCTACCAGAATTACTCCTGCTGCATGTTTCCTCATTCATACTGTCAGGGTGTTCTAATCTCAGACAAAATTGACTTGGTTTGAAGAGCAGTTTAGAAGACCAGAAAGATTGTGCTCTGAAAAAAGTGACCCAAATTCCACATCCAACTGCCAGAGATTCACTGACTGTTCAGATGACTCTTCCAGATGCACACAACTCCTTAGTGTCTCTTTCTCCTCCTACCTTTTCTAAGTCTTGTTCAGGTAGGCTGTCACCTTGGAGGCTGACAGACACCCCTATATGAGTATGTCCAGAATATACAGGATCTTGCCTCAGTTTATACCTCTGAGGATAGTACTCACACAAGTAACCATTTAGTTCTTTCTAGTTTGACCTTAATCCTGGTACAAAGATATTATGTACCAGGAATACAAGGCTGTCAATTCAGTTAATTTACATCAACTAAAGAACAGACTGCAGTGAAGTTCAGACACTACTCACAAGAGCCATTTATGGACTTATAATGCGCTCCCTACTGTTTTTTAGTGCAGACAGATTACTTTGTTTTCCAACATCAGGGCAAATGTATGGCACTCAGTTACACTCACTACCTGTGCTGCTCTTTCTGTTGTATTACAGATTCAAAAGTGAAAGAAACTGCTTTTTGAAGCATTATTCAGATTGGTTTTAAAATTATGCAAGCTGAAGTACATCTTTAAACTTTAATTACAAGTCTTATTTCTGCATTAATACAAAAGCTCAACCTCATACTACAATTCCTCTGGTTAGTTTTAGAGACACTGACAAAACTTCTTGTTCCTCCAGGGTCTCATACGCATTTCAGTTTGCTACCAATTTCTTTGCTACACGCTTATCAAGAGAAAAGTCAACACCTAAAACCTGAACATCCTCATCCATTATAGTACCTACCTGTCTTGCTGTATCTTCACTAACTTTAACAATGCATGAGACCATGTTAACAAGTGGTTTCATTTACAGGCTCACACTTGCTAATTTATACAGAATTGCATGCCAAGTTCCACTTGTAAGTAACATACTGACAGCAGCTGTCAAAGAAACAAACCTAGGTTTCCATTTTTTATCCTGGTAGACGCCTGGTTGATTCAATCATCAAAGCTTCTATTCACACCTAACGGATCCAGAAATCATCTTTGGTAGCTTTGGAAACATAGCCAGTCATTCACTTACTGGGATCTCTGAAATACTTTAGGCATTTATATGTATTTTTTGGTTAATTGCTCTGGATATTCTTCTGCTTAGGAAGGCAGTACCAAACTCTTCCAAAGGTCACAACTAAACATCTCGGACATGCAAAGAAATCCATTAATTTCAACAGACAAAGATTTAAACCAGCATACTGGGCTTTTTTGGTTTGTTTTTTGATCATTTTATAACCTCCAGTCGATGCTAGATTTCAAAACAGAAGTCCTGTTCAGTAATAGTGGTAAACACTTCCTATCACCCATCAGCATAAGAAAGGGCAGAACTATCATGGAACATCAGAAAACTAATCAGATGGCAACTGATTATGCACACAAATCACATGCACCTATACTGAACATCTACCAGCATGGGTTTGAACTCTGCTTAATTATTACTGCCATTGTTAATTAAGTTATACCACTCCACAAGGGTTGGGGACAAAAAAAACAAACCAACAAACAAAACAAACCAACAAACAAAAAAACCAAACACCACCAACTACTTTGGGAAACAGCTTAGCAAGAATGATCCAAAATATTGTTTGTATTTACAGGAAAAACTAGTCAAACTTACTGCTTTAATTCTTCTTTAAAAAGTTCCAAATTACTCTTTTTCTTTTCCTTCTCTCCTTTCTTCAAAGGCTAAAATTAAAGATATATCAGCCAACATTTCAGCAGATAAAATGAAACAAAAATAAAAATTACATGTATATAACAAAATTTTAGATACTTTCCATGCATATTTTACCCACAGCTTTTAAACCAAGTAAACTACAGGAGAAAAAAAAAACAAAACAAAACAAAACAGACTTGAAAACATTTAGACAGAGTGCTATCAAACACAAAGCTAGAAAATATAAAACTAATAGCTTAAACTAAAAACTAAATAACAATTTCTCATTATTATAATGCAGCATGTGTGATCAAACACTCTCTCTACAACATACAAATTTAACATATCTGTGATGTATTTTGTCAGTTTGTTCCACTTAGAAACTTAGAAGCTGACTACACCCCTAGCAAACCATCATGCTCTAATTAACTGGTGTATGTGTGTACATATATATGCAAAATATTTCACATATATATATATATTAAATTATTCAATTATTTCATCCACAGACAAACATTTCATGTGAAGAGAATTTCATTATCTTGCTTCTTTTTGTATATATATACAGGTCTGAAGAAACAGTTATTCTAAATAGTTCAAGATCCTCAGAAAAAACACTCTTGAATGACAACAAACATGGATATTGTAATACTTTTTTTTTTTTACTGTAATACATGTACCTTAACTAACTCATGTGAACTCTTATTTTCAACAACATTGTTTTTATATAACCAAATTTAAATGAAAACGTTTCCAATAGGCAGACATACAAAATATTTATTGTGTTACACACTACAGCTTTGGAAAAACTGGACTTCCTACTCACCCCAGGCAAAGTTGTTTGTTTGTTTTTGTTTTTGGGGAGGGTCTGCCAAATAAATAAAATCATTTTTACCTCATTATCTTTAATCACCATTGGACAGGGCAAGTGAGTAAACTGATTGCATTACTTGACAAGTATTTATGACAAATTTGAAAAGCAGTAATATTCTTACAGTACAAACACTTGCATGACAGAACAGAGCTCAGCATAATAAAAAAATGCTACAATTCATTTCTGTAACTATAGAGTTTTATACACAATGAAAATCAAAACTGCCATCCAGTATTACCCCACTAGTCTAAATTTGAGGTTTGTTTAAAGCTGGAGGGAGGCTAGGATGGGCTTATCCACAATTATCACATTACATCTCATCTCCCACCCTAACAGGCAGTATAATATATGTTTCACTTAAGCTTAAAAATTGTAGTAAACTCTATTAAAAGACTTTTTAAAGACATCCAAGACATTAATTATACATTACACATATACAGTAGTAACAGGAATCATATGTAACTATCACTTGACTTGAAGACTAAGTCTGTTCATAATAGTTCCATTAGTTTTTATGATGAAATCTCAGTTTAACAAAAAAAAATTAAACCACACAGAAGTCAAAATAAATTCAATAAAAACAAGGTGTTCAGCTTCAAAAATGTGCAAGTTCTACAACTTATTTGGTACAATTCAAAGAGTTAAAGGGACTTCTCAAACGCCACCATACATACCAAAAAAAAAAAATAAAAAAAATTTAAAAACCTCACCAAGAAAAACTTGGATCAACGCAAAGGTCAATTTTCTTTTCTTTTTTTTTTTTTTAAGTTATAAAAACCTAGAAACAGATGGCAGCAAGAAAAATTGCTTCAAAAACTTCAAATTCTTGGGATTGAAGATACTGTTACTTTGCAACAGTCACTAAATCTGTATTCATGAGAAGTCTGCCTCAATTGGCAGGAACACAGTAAAAACATACAGCAGCCAAATCAAAGTGCAGTACTAGGTGTATCATGCTGGCTACAGGGCTACTGGACCTCTGCATTTCATCATCTTGTTATTTGCTATGGATTAAGAAAATGAAAATTTCCACCTTCTTCTAATATATGATAAATGCAGATAAAATTACTCTGCAAGATCACACAGACCTTTTTCTAAGCACTTCTAAATACTCCCTAAGTATGGGGTTAATATTCAAATAAGAAACTTACAGGCTTTTTGGTTTCTATCATTAAAAGGGATGGAGGCTTCTCATTAGATGGCTGGCTTGGTTGATTTTTTTGATCTGAAAATCGCGATGAAGGCTTATAGATTTTACCCCGTTTTTCATCTGTTTCATGCTCCTCTGAAATTAAAGGCAAATCAAAACCAGACTGTATTAACTAATGTTGCGCAATACTGTTCATTAGAAAGAATGCTGTTCTTTAGTCTTGTTCATTTAATTCACTACATTATTTCATTTTAAAAAGTGATAATATAAACTTTCAGTAATTTAACATCTTTTAATATGAAGAAGCAGAACAAAGATTAGGTATTTTAAAACAAAGTATTTTTTCCTCTGAAGTTTAAAAAACAAATCATGCCACTACCTATGTAATGAGTCAAAGCATAAAGCAGATTTTAACAACAAGTTTCCTTTGCTGATTCTAATGTAATATATTAATTTTAAAATGCAATTCAAAGCCAATCTTCATCTTTACTCAAAGCCAAATGATCCACCACCCCAAAAAAAAGATTAGTTATACCTTTAGATGCATTAACGATTCCTCCTCTTACAAATGTTTTCACTTTATTACCATCACTTCCTTCAAAGGCAGCAAGGAATTCTTCATAAATTTCTGCAGCAGCCTTCTCATCCTCCTACACAGCAAATGTTAATCTATTTACTATCATTACAGAACAACCTTCACTAGACAGCTATTCTTAAATTAGCTATGTGACATTCCTTTTTATTTTCTAGAGTTCATGCTACAAACCGCATCAAATGAGTTTCAATTTTAGACAGAATTCAGATTTCTGAGAAATGTGGGAAGAACACAGCACATAATACATAAAGCAAGTAAAGCCTGTATGCTCAAATATGACTGTTCACTTACAAGAGTTTACATGGCAATTTAACATTCAAAAGATGCCAAATAGAAAAGATCATTTGAAAGACCAGCATTATGAGACTGGAGCTTTGTTGACCCAATCATCAGAGAACAGTAGGTATTCCATCTTACCCATTATGATCAACCCATGTGACCGAAGGGATTAACAACAGGATCATCTTTATGTATTTCCCAGAGAAGAAGTTAATTCAATGACTTAATAAAGTTGAGCAACACTACCGTGTTTCTTTAGGCTAGTACTTCCAACAACCCAGCAGGAGATATCCCATCGAAATATTGCAAGGGTTGTGTGTGTAAAGTTCAAAGCCCAAACTTTTCAAAACTTCCACCACTATAAACTACTTACTTCCTAAAATTTGAATGCTCCTGAGTATCCTAAAATTCAGTATAAAATTTTAATGTTTTTATTAATTCCAAATTAAATCATTAGGCAAAAATAAGTTTTACAGAATAACAAGGATGCATATCAAAACAATTTCAAAGATTACAGGTACTTTTTCTAATTACTGAAATCCAATGATAGAGAGTAAACAAAGAACAGAAAATAACCTAAGGCAATGGCTGTCTTCATTTTGAGCAATACAACAATCAATGGACTGTTGCAGTTCAGTATTTCAGGAAGCCAGAGAACTTGATTTCTCACACAGAAGGAAAGAAAAAGCAAGCCTCTCTATCATAACGCCATGGATGCCAAGAACAAATTAAGCACATAAAATATAATTCACTTTC
Source organism: Cariama cristata (assembly GCF_000690535.1). NCBI lineage: Eukaryota > Metazoa > Chordata > Aves > Cariamiformes > Cariamidae > Cariama > Cariama cristata. The sequence goes on from NW_009623101.1 coordinate 49,490, forward strand.
ATTCTTAGAAAGCTACAATTATTAAAATAAAGAATTTTGGTGGTAAAGCTGGTTGTAATCTAAAAGCAAACTTATTTCAGCTCTGCATACAAAATAAAATTCTCACTGTGTACCATTACCTTCTTTTTTAATTCTTCTTGCTCCTTCTTACTCAGAGTCCGTTTGGCAGCACTCATTTTGCCAATACTGAATGCTTTAAGCTTGCTTTCCATTAGAGGCTGAAAAAGGAGTAAGAAAACAAACCTTAAACTGTTTACAAAACAATTAAAATAATGTCATTCTTTACCTTGGTCTAAACCAGAAACCTTCTACCTGAAGTGATTTAACCTAAACAAAACAAAGGTTTCCATTACTTCTCTCTGAACTTGCCATTATCTAATACAAACAAAAAATTTAAATCTGTTTTTTTAAAATCATCCTTGGTTTAATGAGAAAGCTTTTAATATGCCATTCAAACACAGCTGAAATCTGAAGGATACTTGCTTTAAGAGTGTGGAGATCTTATCACTACGTAACATACAGTTTCTAAACCTTTGGAAATATATGCTTTGCATTACAGTTCCTTTTTGATCACTGCAGTTTCCAGGAAAAAAAAAAGAAAAAAAAAAAACACCAAAAAAAAACAAACACCCAACAACAAAAAAAAAAACAACACACCCCAAAGAAAAGTTCTAAAAGCTTTTCTGACTATTTCGGCCAGAAGACTGTGTGTGCAAGTTTGAACAGGTGTAACTGAAGAACAAAAGGGATGCTAAATTTCAGTTGTACTTTAAGGTTAAGTGTAATATTTTTGCTTGAAGAAGAAAATGCATTCTGGAGGTTTTCAGCTACTAGTTAAATAAAACAAAAGACCTCACATTTAGCTCCTAGATTCTTTCTGGTTTAGGTAATTTAACCTCCATTCCTCCCTTCTTGAAACCCTGATGAAGGAAAGACTCCACATAATAGTCATTTCTGGAAACTATAGAATTACAATTCTTAAGATTCTATTTAGGTAGTTAACAGACGTAAAGTGCTGAGAGAGGAAAGACAACAGGATGAAGTCCACATTCAAAAGATATGGGCAATGGGAAGGAGAAAAAAAGATAAGAAACTTCTCTGGAAGCTCCTAGCTTAACACAGTAACTCAAAGAATCAGCACAAGAACAAGAACAAAAGCCCCAGAAGAGCAAAACATAAGCTATTAGCCTTTACCTTCAAAATATTTTTGATGTTTTCACACAGTGCACAGTGATGCTTAAAACTACCATTTTTGCAACGACAGTTCTTTAAAAAAAAAAAATCAGCTCAACTTAATAATACATCAAGACAAATAAAGTGAATAACATAACTGTCGTATTATTAAAAAATTTCAGATGCTAACTGCAAAAAAAGTTTCCTCTAGGAATTATTTCCTTTGTAAAGAGTTTTATTTCTAGTATCAGCTTCCTATTCAGAGTTTTTTACATACAAAAAAGCACTGTGAAAAACAACTGTTTGAAATATCTTCAGTTTACAATTGTTGTTTAGTACCACAAACACCTCTTAGACCTGGTCCAAACGTATGACCAGAATAGCTTCTTATTTCTTTGAAAAATGTTCCCTACTTCATCATTAAATGGAAAATGATCAGTTACACATTAATACAGCATTGTCTGTGGAGTTATCTATGTTTGTCTACATGAGCTGCTGTGACAGGTTTATCAGGAGCTTTTAATGCATATGTCTGTTTAATAAAATCCAGTTTTTCTATTGTGTGAAAGACAGCTTATATTTCACTACAACAAACAATATACAACCTTGGCAAAGTGTGGGCATATTGCTATGGCACACCAGTGCACACAAATCAAATACCTCACTCCTACCCAAGGCTTATCCTGTCATCACCAAATAATCTCACAGTAATGTTACAGCATACCTGCAGATCAGCAACATGAATATATGTTCTAGTGACATAAGGGAAGCAGCTATAAGATAACAAGAGTTCTGGCACTAAGATCTCTTCAGTTTAGAAAGGGTCTCAGGAAAAAAAAAAACAAACCACACAACATCTTCAAAGTGGCTGGAGCAATACAAAATTCATAGGATTGAATCAATTTATGCCTGCTAGTTACATTCCAGTAGGCAATTATAACATTACTAACCATATGCAACTTCACAGAATTCTTAACAGAGCTATACAAAACTTGAAGGCCTTCCTCCTTCAAAAAATGGAAGACAATACAGTGAAAAGGGCAAGGCAAATGATGGAAGCAAAGAGAAAACTTATAGCTGAGTAATCAAATCCCTGTATGAAGACAAGCTCCCATTAAACATAACACTGCATTGACTATAAGAAGGCACAAAGTACTGAAGTCCCAGTTCCATCAACAACACAAAATATTCAAGAGTTTTAACAGTAATTTTCCAAATTGTAGCAAGTAGAGCAATTCAATAAAAGGACCGACTTCTTTATGAAAAGTTTCTGCTATCACAACTTGAATAATGTTATCTTACAAGCAATTTAACAGCTGGTAATTCACTTTTTCATATACAAAACCAAAATGAAATCTTGAAGAAAATCCAAACCACAGAATGAATTGTCTGATATTAACGCTCTGTTTGGCTCTTGCTGCCTGTTTTCATTTTAGCTCAGAAATAGGTAGGCCTTCAAGCAACTTACCAACCACATGACCAGGTAAATGTCTCTTTGGTGGGAGGGGTGGAAAAAAAAAAAACAAACAAAAAACCAGAACAACCAAAACTAGGTAATTATTCTTACCTTTTGCTTTAAGTATATTCTATTAGAAATAAAAATAAAATTAGCACCATACTATCTCATTTTCAAGAAGCCAACTGTATACAAAAAGACACTTTAATATACAGTGACTTTTATGACTAATCACATCGTATTTTAAACTATTGCTCAGTATAAGAGATAAATATATACAGAGTCCTTACAGCTTCTTCCTGTTCAAGTATCTATTATGAATGCAATATTATGTAGCAGAGCATCCTACACTAGTGGTTGTTTGAAAGTTTCAAGGAATATTTTTAAACATGAAAATCAATGGTTCATTTACAAACACCTACAGATTAGATACCCAATGCATCAAAGTCTGCACGCAGTAAGTAGTTTTCTTTAGAGTCTGACTGGATATTTTTGTTTGGGTTTTGTTGTTGTTGTTTTAAAATATTTTGGACTTACATGCGTATCAGCAGATCCAGTGGTGTGTACTGCATCTGGCACTCTGACCTAAGAGAGAACGAAGAGGAGGTGACGCACAGAAAAAAAACAACCTCTGTTTTTTTATTCAGTTCTTTGAATGCGATTTTCATTTCAACAGCAACATCCAAATAAACAAGAATGAAGATAAATGTAACGTATTTTAATAATATCTCTGAACAGAGTCACAGGATGGACAATTTCAATATAAGGCAAATAAGGGATTAAAGACAGACTGCTCTTCCTACCATTAAAAGTATCTAAATTTCCACAGCTGGATTTTATAAACATGCCACTAGCACCATTGCAAGGAAAAAGAATTAGGTTTATTACACTGAATCTGCAAGACTTGTCATTAAAGGCTGTTAAAAATTACATAAGTGCTTGATTATATTGGCCTTACTATAAAATCATCTCCAAAACTGCTCTTAGTATGCTCTAAGTTGTGCATAGATGGAAGCTGGCCACCTCAAGGACACTAATTTAAGTCCAATTTGTGAGTGTGTACTAATTAACATTATTACTTTAAACTGTAACTGAGCTTTAACACCTAAACCAGCGTATATACAAAATTTGCATAGGCTTTTTTTAAAAACAGGTTTTCAAATGAGTTTAAGTGATGGAGAACACTCAAAACAAACAGGACTGAACACATTTTTAAATTATGTAATACCCAAATTCCAGAAAACCTCACTGATGTAACATCTACTATTAAGACATAAATGCCTGATTCACAATTCATATCTAAATTGAAATTTAAGTCAAAATAAAACATTCTCATTAGCTGAAATCTGTTCATTAGTTACAGAACATTAGCACTTCTCCTTATTACCAGGAATTTATAGCTTCTACCAGAAACAGCAATATATGGTGCCCATCTCCAGTCTTCCAAAACACACAAGCACCAAAAGCTACTCTAGAAGATAATTTACTAGACCTCATTTTCATTTTGCATCATGCTTTTTCATCAACTAAGATAGAGACATTTATCTTTGGACAATTATATTCTTATGTTTTATAGTCAAACCAATTTAGAAAAAATGGTAGACAGCACTTCAAGAACCAGAACTAAGTCCACAAAGGTAAAGAGAGACACGCAAAGATACAACCCTTAAAAGGGAGAAGCAAAAGGCTCCTAGGAATATGTTTATGGTTTTTCAAAGAAAGGGGGGGGACACGGGGGGATGGGACCAAAAACAAAAAAAAACCAATTATGTCTTACTCTTAAAGACCTCTCAAATCCACTTACCTGAAGCACTATACATTACTCACAAGGCACATCTTCACACATAAGTTAATAAAAAGTTTAGTTCACATCTACCAATAGCAGTTCATTAAAATAACACGTGGAAGGAAATATCACAACCATCTTTTACTAGTACTTCTTCCTGCAAACTTTTCCTCTGTATTTGGTGCTGGATTTTTTTTGTGATTCACAACTGCCTATGGCACTCAAATCAATAATCTGTTATTCACAGTTCTACGTACTGCAAAAATGTAGCTTAAGGAAACCTGTCTTCCCGCAGGGTTTATGAATGTATAGCACAACATCACACAGTTAAGAGAAAGACACTGTGCAAAAGAATTTCAGAGCGTGAAAATGGCATTCCTCCTGCTGCCAGCCTGTGGCAACCAACACATCAGTTACAATTCCACCCTTAAAAAAAAAATTTCAGACCAATAAATCTCAAAGGTGGACTGATACAATGCCACCTGCCTTAGTGTACAGACAAAGTCGAGACCTAGCACTGCTTAGGGCTAGAAGGCTGTTTGGCAACAGCAGAATGAGATGACCGTTTCTCAATTCTCCACACCTGTTTCCTTTACAGGAGTGTTGGAAAGCAACACCTTCCAACAGGGATGGGTGCTGAAGCTGCTTATAGGAAGGACAACAGATGAGGCATCACACACAGTAACAAACAGTACCAACGCTCAGTACAATGACACTTAAGACACAACATCCTGAGGAAGAACATAAAAAAAGTAACAGACACTAAATCTGTCTCTCCAGCAACAGAGCAGATGATACTGCTTGGAAAGGCTTTCAATGTGTGGTAGCATGCAGAGATTCTGCAGGTTAACAGCGGGACAGCAGGCCAAGGATCAAAGTCTGGAAGTTGCTGAGCTAGAAATACAGCAGCGCTGCCCAACCCACCAACAAGGACCATGGCACTGTGGAGCAAGCCACCCCAGACGTTAGCAGAGCAACAGAATTTCTACTAAAGTGCACTCTGAAAACTTCTGAAAGCAGTTTTAGCTTTTAGACCAACTTTATCCCACAGCAACTAGCAGCTTTGCAGAGCCACATTATTCTCCTCCCTAAACAGTTCCTATTTTTAAGGTCTTCTCTTCCCATGTATAAATTCAGTTCATACCTTTGGTACTGCTGCTGACTATCCAAGCAACTGTACTCATGAAGCACAAGATGAAATGATTCTTGACAAAATTACGCATTGCTATCTACCAGTTTCTAAATAGCAGTTATTAAAAAAAAACTAATTCTCACCACACTGCACTTTGCATCCATCTACACCACCTTGACAACAGGTCAATTTTGTTTCCTTAACAGTTACACCAGCTGAGTTGACACAGCAGAATCCCAGTGTCTTTCTAACATTCACAGAGAAGAGCATTTCAGAAGACGTTGCCCACGTTTGTTGAATCCTGGAACAGGATTATTTTTTCCTCTTCTCATCATGTTAAGTAGCTTAACTGAACTAACCCTTGAAAGAAACATACCCAAAGCTCTGTCCTGCACCTGACGATGTTCGAGATGTGAGGATAGCTCCTTCACGGTCAAAACGCTAACAGAAAAAATGCAATGAGTCCATCTTTCAGTCATTGCCAGCATAAACAATCTACAAATGTCCTCTTACTCCCAATTCACCACCTCTACCACTCTGCATGAAACCTATCTTTTTTTTTTTTCCCCTAAACCACAGTATTATCCAGCAGATCACTTTCTGAATTGCTTTCACTGCACAGGTCCCTCAAAGAATTGTGCCAGGATAACTGAAATAGCAATGCAGGCTGCTGAAATGGCATTCCAGTAAAATACAGCCCTGTCAAACCACAATCTTGGAGGTCAAGTTGCTCAAAGCTCCATTACTGAGTCTAGCCAAGTTTACTCAACCTTCAAAAGAAAGAAAGAAAAAAATAATCTTCAAAGGACCATACAAATGAGATTTATGACAAATTCCTAACAGAAAGCCAAAGCAGAGAACCCTCTCTCAGATTCTGATGTTTAAATTTTCTTCCAGCTTCATGGCAGCTTCCAAAGAAAACAGAGAAGAGACGACTGCTCTCCCAAATCTTCCTTCCTGCCAGCACTGCAAGTGCCCACAAATCCAGCTCTTCATAGTTTCTCCAAATTTAATGATCTCTGAGTAAAACTGGCACGATCATGTTATTTCACAAATATTTAAAATATGCTGTATACAATATACAAACTTTTTTTTTTTATTAATACTGATGCCATTTAGTAAAACAAAAGAGAGCAACAAAAGTTGCCAATAAAACCCAAGAGATAATCTGTGGCCTTTCAAATGTTTAACGTTATTTTTACAATTGTAATGGCTACAAATTAAACATAAGTAAGAGCCCTGTCCTTGCGAAAACTAATAGCTTCAGGGTAAAGTGTTTAGAGAAACTCTGGTGTAAATACACTATTGCCGTGTTTCAGCACCTTCCATTGATTCTGCCCCCATTCTGGGCAGCTCATCACACTGAACTAGATCACTTTTCCCAACCTAACTGATCACCTAAGAAAGGGAAAGTTGGGGAGGTTCAGCCAAACCAGTTTCCAATTCATAGCAGGAATTCCAAATCATGCCAAATCAACTAAAGAGGACAATGTTTCGGAGGGAAAAAGTAGTTAAAGCTGGGACAGGTTTGTGTCAGCACTGATACCAAGGGAAAGCAAACGGAATCACAGCTTAAATTAAGATGTTAAAATCCAGCAAAGGCAGGGAGGTTTCTAGCCCAACTTGTCTTTTTTTATTCTTCCTTTGTCTATCAAACTAGAAAACAAATGCTTGCAAGCACCTGCAGATTATTTTATAGCTAATCTATTTACTCTTTACATTTACTGCAATAGCCCATATTAATATTATTAACTATTTAAACAGACATCACTTGAAGACACAAAAGTAAATGGAAAGTGGTTTTCTGCAAAGTACGTGCAAGGAACGCAATTCCATTATAACCTTAAACTCAGATGAACAGGGGCCACCAACATTTAACTTTCTACTGCTAGACAGGAAATGAGAAGGGCACCTCCTTTTACATTTCCATCAACAGAGGAATGTAGTTATGCCTCTCCCGCTCCTGGTCATCAGTTGAACAATACAGGGGAAGTTAAAGATGAGTTTCACCATCCTGCAGAATGCTACATCTAACTGGAATTCACCACACATACAGATTCACCACACGTTGCCGCTCTTCATACACTTTAACTTAGCAAGGAAAGCTGTCCACTCACAAGCAGTCACTGTTCTTCAACATTTAATTAATACATAACTTACTCAAAAGCCTGGGAAATGCATTTAAGATTAAGGAATGTTGTTAAAACATTTTTTAGAATGAAAAAGGGAAACCTACAGCTCAGTCCAAGCAGATAATCTCTTCTGTCACATGGTACCCAATTTGTACAGTATTATGTGTAAGAGCAGTGGACATGCAATATCGTCGCTATTCTCACAAGATAAAATGAGAAAATGGCAGAGTCATTGAGCAGCTAATATTTCATTACATCAAGATAATAACTGAACGTATCACTATCTGCCATTTCAGAATCATATCCTACACTGACCTCCTGTGCAGTCTCGGGCAATCTATTTTCTCTTCCTTAATTCTGTCCTTCTTCCCTTTTTAGATCTCTGGAAATCTCAAGCACGTATCTTGCTATCCTAATCTCAAAGCGACAAAGGAATAGATGATGCTTTTGCAACTTATTTAGAAGTTGACAGTATCATAAAAAGCAGCCACCACCACAGCAACACAAACAACGAGTGCTCCCAGACCTGTACCATCTCCAGCAATGGTTTTCAAATAGTGAATCAAACAGATAATGCCCGACTGAAATAAGCTTGATTTTACACTATAAAACAACAGGCTAGATGTTCAAAATCAGTCCTTGGACACTAAGACTGAAGAACAAACACCATCTATTCTGAAGGGGAGAAACCGTATCCTAATTTAAGTGTTAAAGCCTTCGACTGCTAGGCCACAGCACAGAACACAGAAAATAAAACATCACTATGTCTTTCCAGGAGGTAGGCTAGAAGCTGGCAAAGGCACATCTTGGAATTGCCAACAAAACATACCTTGCGGAGTCTACGAGACATATTTGTTTCACAAGTACAATTCTTATAACTTGCAAATACAATGCACCAAAAGAAACGGAGCCTAAACTTCAATTTTGATATGTAAGTAAATGAATCTTAAAATGGTTAAAAAACCAAATATTTGATAAATAATTGCTTTAAGAAATTGAGCAAAATGGTTATTTGCTTAGATTGTCACACCATAAACATTTTCATACAGGCTCAACTAAAAATTCACACTTTTATCCTTGTGTGAATAAATCAATTACAAAAAATAAGAATATTCCTCATTTCAGTACCATTAGGTCATATTTCCTTCTGCAGACATCTGAAAAGTATTTCTATGGGTATCCATATCGCAGGCATTCATGAAATGACAAAAAAAAGACACCACATACAGCCCACCCCCCCAAGAAAGTTGAGGTTGAATGAAATAAATCACAAGAGCTAGGCATGTCTTATTTTATTTCATTTTTCAACAAAAATATTCTCATGGATCCAGGCATCTACTATCACTATTTTCTTTGGTACACAAAATAACATTGACAATACAAAACAATTAAGATCTAAAATGCAAAGCATGGGAAAAAGACTACTGGAAACGGAACATGTATGTCTAGAGTAATGGGAAATTGAGGGGTGAGGGGGAACTGCACGAAGATGGCAAGATGCAGGACCTCCTCAACAGGCCCCGACAGATTAACACGTTTGACTCTACAGCCTCTAGTAGTCCCACTGACTTCAATGGGATGGATGACTTAGAGTTAAGTGTTTGCACATACCTCTGCAGAACTGAGATCTAGGACAGAAAACAAATCTTATAAATTAATTATTATTACATATTTTAAAAAAAGAGTATCATCAGTACAGAAATAGTAAATGACAAAACAAAGAAGTCTATGATGTAAGTGGGAAAAGAAAGGGATCACATCTGGGTTGGTTTTGTGTACCATGTTATCGGTTGCAGTAATCAATAATTAAATTATTATTCTATGTCTAATCATACCTGAAATTCGAAAATGTCTTATTCACTGGAAGCCATTCTCCACAAACTGAGACCTACTTTACTACTAAAGTTTTCTGTCCAGCTCTTACTTGCAGTTCCAAGCTAATGGCAAGATCCAAAAAAAGGTTTCCTGACAGTATTTGGAATAGATCATAAAAGGGAAACAAAAATAAAACTCTCCTACTCTAACAATACCAACTGGGTAAACATGCAAAGGCTCTCTGTAGCTACATTTCAGCCAGTTTCCTAGCAGCAAAAGAAAAAATCCTGTTTTAGATAAATACAAAATTGGGTAAAAATTATTAATCTATACAGCACTAGAAATTTCTGAGCCAAAATGTGGCTTCTCCCTTGACTGATTTACACACACAAAAAAAACCCCAACCAAACAAACAATAAAACACACAATAAAACAAACGTTACATCAAAACCTAAAAGATTTATATACTTCTGGTCTAAAACCTGCAAAAAAGCTGAGTGAAACGGAGCATCGCTAATCGCTAATCCTCAAACCATCAGCTGCCAGTGCATCCCCCCAAACGTGCCTTCGCCCCTACTCTCCTGGCAGGAGGGGATGCCCAGAGAGCAGGCAGCTCTGCACTGTTATTACCTGCAGCCAGCCAGGAGCTGGTTTCAGCGCACAGCTCCGGACAAGTTTGCCAGAACTCCTGCACTACCTGGACTTCTGGTCCACAAATCCAGCAAACAATAACTACAGGAAGTAGAGCGGGTACAGTGAAAAGAGCGGGGAACACCACGGCGATTTTGCGAAATTTGTAACTTCATCGCAAATCAAAAGAAGACACTCGATCTCAAATTATCCTTTTCCTTCACGCTCGGAAACTAACGCCACGCGGGCATCAGCCCACGGGGCGATCAAGACTCCCAGCACGAGCGAAATTAAACCCGTACAGGCGGACGGGTAAGACTGGGGCATTAACCAACCGTCCGCACCCGAAGTCGGGGATGCGCCGGTTAGAGCAGGATGACCCGCGCC
>NW_009623102.1:0-4915 GCF_000690535.1 Cariama cristata
TGACAGCGGCTATTGTGGTTTTATCTTGGCCGTTACTCTCAGTCCCAGGTAGTGGAGAACAGTATATTGTTTTCCGTACCATGCAGTCCTCCCTCTTCGGGTGTTTGCGTCCTTGTATCGTTTCCAAGTTTCTATTGATGATGTTGAGACATTACTGTTCTTTCGGGCCAACCCGACTCTCACACCTGGGGAGGGGACCAGAACCCTCAAAGTCTTTGTCATCATGTGAACACATTTAATCATACAGTTGCGGGCTTCTTCACTTTTGTTCTGATCTCACTCATTTTATATTCTTATGCAAAGCAGAACACAGAATATGTGAGAAGTCTAATGCACACACTCCAGGGTAACATCTTTCTCCAAGGCTTCCGATACGGTTTCCCTCAGGCTTCTCCTAGAGAAACTGATGCGTTAACCGTCTAGACAAGTGGTCTGTGCGATGGGTGGGGAACCGGCTGACAGGTGCACCCAGAGGGTGGTGGTAAATAGCTCCTTTTCAAACTGGCAACCTGTCACAAGTGGGGTCCACCAGGGATTGATATTGGGCCCAGCGCTGTTTAATCTTCAGAAGTGATCTGGATGATAGGATCAAGTGTGCCGTGATGAAGTTTGCCAATGATACCAAAGTGAGTGGGGAAGTGGACACTTCGGAAGGGAGAGTCACCCTGCAGGAAGACCTGGATAGGCTGGAAGAGTGGGCTAACAAGAACCTTATGAAGTTCAACAAAGACAAATGTAAGGTCTTGCACCTGGGAAAACATAATCCAGGAGTGCAGCACAGGCTGGGATCTACCCGCCTGGGGAGCAGCTCTGTGGAAAGGGACCTGGGTGTCCTGGCAGACAAGGAGCTCAGTATGAATGAACAGCGTGCTGCTGTGGCAAAGCAAGCCAACAGGATGCTGGGTTGCATCAACAAGGGCATTACCAGATGAGATAAAGAAGTCATTATCCCACTCTACTCAGCGCTTGTCAGGCCACACCTGGAATACTGGGTTTTGGTCCCTGCTATGCAAAAAAGATGTGGACAGGCTGGAGAGGGTCCAGAGAAGGGCCAGAAAGGTCATCAAAGGACTGGGAAGCCTGCCATATGAGGAAAGGCTGAGAGAGCCGGGTTTATTCAGCCTTGAGAAAAGAAGGCTTAGGGGAGACCTTATTACCATGTTCCAGTATTTAAAGGGTGGCTACAAAGAAGATGGAGCCTCCCTTTTTACAAGGAGTCACATGGAAAAGACGAGGGGTAATGGGTACAAGTTAGTCCTGGGGAGATTCTGATTGGACACAAGAGGAAAATTTCTCACAATGAGAACAACCAGTCACTGGAATAATCTCTCCAGGGAAGTGGTGGATTCCTCAACATTGCAGACTTTTAAGACTCAGCTGGACAGGGTGCTGGGCCATCTTGTCTAGACCGTGCTTTTGCCAAGAAAGGTTGGACCAGATGATCCTTGAGGGCCCTTCCAACCTGGTAGTCTACGATCTTAAAAGTTAGGCCAGTTGAGAACTGGCAAATGTAAGCTTAAATCCTCTCAGAGTCAAGAATTAAATTTACTTTCTGCTCTGAGTAAATTTTTTTTCAACTGTATCATTGTTTTCAATAATCAAAAGACATTTATAAACTGTGGGCTTTTAAAATTAATTTAGTTTAAAAAGGGAAGGGTTGTTACTTAGTGAGATCAATGTATGTTCTCTCATCAAAAGAAAAGCCGTATCGTTTGTCACTAGCCTGTTTGTATATCAAATATTTTCCCCAGATTGCTCCTGCTGATATAAATTATTTTGAAAAGCTGTTCCTAAATACCATCTTCGCTTCCAAAATTATTAGAAAGTGCTCAGTTTTTCCAAAACTAGCAATTCCTTCTTTGAGACATATCAGTTCTGGGAAATGTCAGCTTGAAATCCAGCAGTTATGATAAGTATTGTGTCCAAGTGTCACTTGATTTTTTCTTTAAAGAAATCTGATTTTAAGTGTTTAAGCAGTATGTATACTACTATATAATCAATATGGCATATAAAAAGCATGTATAAAAGAATGCTGTTATAGAGCTTTCAAATCACTCTTTCAAACCAAACCTTTTCAAAAACTGAGGTCTTTTTTTGGGTGAAATTGCCTGGTAAGACATAATTAGGTTTCACTGTGCTCTAAAACATCAATTGTCAGTGACAGAAAGCATTAGAAATAAAGCAAGTGACATGACCCCAAATGAGCGTGCGTCCTGTTAGTTGAAGAACAGAGGTAGAAGAGAGCTGTAACTCTCCCTTCCTCAGTAACACAGAAATGCTGCTGGAAGTGTGCAGTAGCATGAAAATAGCCTGCAGGAACAGCAGGACTTCTACATGAGAAAACAGTGCTTAAATAAAAATATTTAACTAATTTATTATTTAACTGATTGTGCAAGTCTGCAGTCATGTATACACAGCGATAAGCCCTTTTGCTTAGGAAGTGCTAAATCCACAAAAAATCAGCTTTAAATCAATACGAGTATATTGCACTCTAGGATGTTCCAGGTATTAATTGCTGTTTTCGGGATCTCTGTTTTCCAGGGAATTTCTGAAATCAATTGCAGAGTATCCTTTGGAGCCCAAGAGAAGTGTGGGATATGTGTTTATTGTTTTGTGAAACCTCCTCTTATATTTCACCTGTCTTCTGCTGCTTGTTAGCTTGTTATTTTCAAACTGCTAGCAGAGTACCATAATCTACCTTTTTTTTTCTTTGCAATTCTGTGAGGCATCTGATGAAGTTCCACGTGGGTACATCCCTTCAGCATGTAAGATTCACTGGCTGTTGCTTCCAGGACAGGATTTCACAAGAACAATGATGTAGAAAGGTGAGACAGAATTATCTGCGTTTATGTGTCCAACAGTCAGTCGATTTGGTTTTTATCCATCTATAGCACAGAGATGGCCATTTTCCTGGAAGTCTGTACGGAGCTCATTCCACATGTCTACGAATATGATCTGATGGAGGTTAGTTTCAGTGCTGCTAGTCAGGGTGACCAAATTAGTCAAGTGGACTTTTCTAGAAACATATAAATGTAGTTTTAAGCCCTCTTGCACTTAAATGCAGAAGGTCTAACAGGCATGCTAGTATGCATAACGTTAGAGGGAGTTATCTTCCTAATCAGGTTGAAGAGATTGATTTAAATATAGTATCAAAAAAATCAGATGTCGATACAGGGACTGCATGGTTTCCCCCTGTCACCTCAGCATTTAGTACTATCTAATGTAGCAGAAAGGCCAAACTTGCCTCAGATAACTCTCTGAACTGGCTCTTAGTTTTGGGGATTTCTCCCCTCCCATTTTCAGCCTCTAGTAAGGTTATATAGCATAAACCAGAAATGATTGGTTGTTGTGTAAAAATCTTATCGAACTCCTCACAAACAGCAACCCCTGTGCCAGCTCCCTTGTTTATAATTTTGCTGGAGCTACTTGGCTTTACTCTAGAACTAAAGTTGCCCCGTGATTTTGTCCTTTATTTGTTTATAGTTACTGGTAAATCTTTACTTTCCAGCAACCTGACCCTGGAATGCAGACAAATCCAAAATCACTCCAGTGGAAACTAGTGGTGACAATGGTTTCAGGAACAGCACACTTGAAGTCAACACTGAGCTTTTAATAGCAACCCTTGAATGTCTACAAGTATGACCTAGAGGGAAGAGTAAACGTACAGTTGATGTAACTTTGGAACAGTGAGATGCTTCTGTATCACTTCAAATATGAACTGATGAAGGAGCATATTAATCCGTTTGATGAACCATACAAGCCGTATGTTTGCCTTGTCCTTTGGCAGATAATATTTACTGAAGGAATTCAGTTGACTTTGAAGGGGCTTAACTGTTCTGGGATGAGAACTGCGTTTTTTTTTTTAAAGGCTTCCACATCAAAATGGAGCAGGCCAATGAAAGTATGGACCATAGCTGCTGTACTGTAATTCTGTAGGTAACACTGTCTGGTGGAAGCGAGCATCATTAACTTGCTCTTTGTCTCCTTAGCAGGTTTAAGATTTTTTTCTTACTTTCTTGTCCTGAAAGGAAGAGGTACCAATGAGGTGATTACACAAAAGGATGACAGCTCCTGCAGGAATCATCACCAATGATATCTCCTGGGTCTCAGTGCATCATACTGACCAATACTATGTCTCTTTCACATTATTGCTACTTGGTATTCCCCCATACTAAACTTTACATACGTATGGCCAGAGATTATCTTGGTTGTACAAGTTGGTAAGGTACCACAGCACAGCTGAGTTTCGTAGCTACAACAAAAAGTGGATGTGCTATAGAGGTGTGAGATCCATGAGGTGACTGATCGGAGGTTTTCACAGCAGCATTGCCTTTGTCTCATAGGGCATTGGGGAGGAATAAAACAAATGAAACAATCAAATCTAATTTTCAAGTAAACAGGGCACTGAGATTCGAGCAGTATGTGTAATATTGATGCTAGTCCAGCATCCCTTTTAAACACGCATAGCTAGGCAAACTGCCTTGAAGGAGAGGTAGTGGAGAGAGAGCTGAAGGCACACAATTGTTTTCCAGTGTCTCACTGAAAGACAGAACAAGTCTCTAGCAGTCCTGGCTGCATACCTTTTTCGTTTGACTGCTGATGTTGCACCTGCCTAAGGCAGAGGCTTGGTAAAAAGGAGCCATGGTTCATCTTGGTGCGTGACTCGAGGGCCTAGAAAGGCTCCCGCTACAAACGGTTCGTGTCTGGTTAGCCACACTGGCAGGCTGTAAGCAGAGCAAAGCGCAACGTGCGTGGGTACACACCACGGCAGGGCTGGGGAAGAACTGCTGCGATTCGGCTGATGAAATTCGTGCCGGGGTGGGGACGGAAGCGGCAGAAAGGCGGTCACCTCCAGCTGGCGGGCTGGAGGCGGTGGGCCCGCAGCATGGCTGCGCGGCGCGGGGCCCCTCCGGCC
>NW_009623103.1:0-1364 GCF_000690535.1 Cariama cristata
CACCAGTACGGCCCAGTAGAGAGCAGTGCCGGCCACTGAGTATACCCCACTGTAAACCAGTACGGCCCAGTATACCCCATCACACACCAGTATGAGTCGGTAGAGAGAAATCCGGCGTGCTACAAGCAAATACAAACCAGTATGGACCAGTAAGGACCAGTATAGACTATCACCTACTGGTATGAAGTCGTACAGGTGCTGCAAGCCAATATAGACCAGTATGGACCAGTATAGACCATAAGGACCAGTATACACCATCACTGACCAGTATGAACTGGTAAAGACAAACACAGGGTGCTGCAAGGCAATATGGACCAGTATAGACCAGTAAAGACCAGTATACACCATCGCTGACCAGTATGAGCCAGTAGAATAGAGTTCACAGTGGTATAAGACAATATAGACCAGTAAGAACCAGTATACACCATTACCAACCAGTATGAACTGGTAGAGACAAGCACAGGGTGCTGCAAGTCAATATGGACCAGTATGGACCAGTAAAGACCAGTATACGCCATCACCGACCAGTATGAGCCAGTACAGATGATTCCAGGGTGCTACAAGTGAATATAAACCAGTATGGACCAGTAACAACCAGTATAGACCATCACCGACAAACATGAACTGGTAGAGACAAATACAGAGTGATACAAGACAATGTAGACCAGTATAGACCAGTAAGGACCAGTATACACCGTCACTGACTACTATCAACTGGTAAAGACAAACACAGGGTGCTGCAAGGCAATACGGACCAGTATAGACCAGTAAAGACCAGTATACACCATCACTGACCAGTATGAGCCAGCAGAATAGAGTTCAGGGTGGTATAAGACAACATAGACCAGTAAGGACCAGTATACACCATTACACACCAGTATGAACTAGTAAAGACAAGCACACGGTGCTGCAAGGCAGTATGGACCACTCTGGACCAGTATGGCCCAGTATGGCCCAGTATAGGCCAGTAAGACCCAGTATAGCCCAATATAAACCAGTACGGACCAACGTGGCCCAGCATGAACCAGTATGGCCCAGTATAGCCCGATACAAACCAGTATGAGCCAACATGCACCAGTATGGACTAATATAGCTCAGTGTGAGCCAGTATAGACCAGTATGAACCAGTATAGGCCAATAGCCAGCTAAAACAACTCTGTGACTCTGTAACGCACACCAGTATGGCCCAGTATGACCCAGTAAGGCCCAGTATGGCCCAATGTGAACCAGTATAGCCCAGTATGCACCAGTATGGCCCAGTACAAACCAGTACGAACCACCACGGTTCAACATGAGCTAATATAACCCAGTAAGTGTGAGCCCAGTATGGACCAGTCTAACCCAGTATGACCCAGTAGCGGCCC
>NW_009623104.1:0-290 GCF_000690535.1 Cariama cristata
TCCAAAGGGCAAACTCAGCCCCAAGCTGGCTGGGCAGCGCGGGCGAGGGGAAAATAAAAGGTTTGTACCAGACGCGGATGAGTCGGTGGCCTCGCGCGGTGCCCGTCACCAGCTGGGGAGCAGGTTCGAGCTCGGCATGGGGCTGGCAGGAGGGCGCAGGTCTGTTCCCAGCTCACCGTCCCATCTTTGCAAGCTGAGCCAGGATGAAACCTCTGGCAAACCGGGGAGAAATCCCCTGCTTGGGCTGTTTTGCACGGACACGGAGCGATGCGATGCTCCGCCGCAGGCTG
>NW_009623104.1:618-1431 GCF_000690535.1 Cariama cristata
GTGGGCTGGGTGGGCTCGGTGGGTGCTGGGAGGGCGTGGGGTGGGCAGGGGGGCCGCGCACCCCAACATTTCCACCCGTCAGCTGCGAGGAGGAGGAGGAGGAGGAGGAGGCTGACGCGGCAGTGAGGAGGGCTGCGTGCACGTGTTCAGGGATGTACATAAAGCAGGGCTGGAGAATGAGGGCTTTTCCCACTGGAAAGCACCCGCTGACACCCAGGCACCCATTTTGAGGAGGGAAAGCGTAAATCGGGGCTGTGCACACGCAGGACGCGTCAGCGTACCGTGCCGTGGCCGCCCGGGCTCGGGGGACGGGCCGGCATCGCACGTGCCGGGCCCCCCTTTCCCCAACGGCGTGTTTTTTTCCTGGCGTGGGGCCCACGTCCACGCCACAGTCGAGCTCTCCCCATGCCAAGCACGACACAAAAGCTCACGCAAGGGCCTGGAGGCTCGTTTTTAGCACTTCAGTAGCTCAGCGGGGTCCCGTCCTCGGAGCCAGCAGCGGCACGGGGCCCCCGAGGAGCCGGGGTTGGTGCTGGCCCCAGCTGCTTGTTTTTCGCTGGGATGTGGCTCCAGGGATGAGGAGGTGCTGCCCGAACCCCGGGGGGGCTGCGGATGGATGCTGGGGTGCTCGACAGGAGTCGCAGCCAAGGAAAGATCGCCAAAGGGGATGCAGAGCCTGGTCCGCTGCCTGCCAGCAGGTTCTGCTGCCAGAGCACGGCCCCCGTCTGTCCCTAAATTGGGGGTGCGATGTCCCCCCCTTGCCCAGCGTGGCAGTGCTGGGGGCTGGAGGGGGGTGCTGGGCTCAGCTCGCTA
>NW_009623104.1:1582-2447 GCF_000690535.1 Cariama cristata
ATCTGGGGGGTGGCACGATGTCCTCGGCAGGCAGCTGGGTGCCTGGGGGTCCCAGGGTGGGCAGAGGGGCATCGGGGGCCGGCAGGACAAGAGGGAAGGGCTGAGAGGTGGGAGCCCAGCGCTGAGCAGCCTTTGGGGTAGGCGCAAGGCAAGAGCTCCCCGGCCAGGGCCAAGCCACCGAGTGCCCCCGGACGGCGTGTCGGGGGGGCCTTTCTCCCGTATTTTCCGTACGTAGCCCAGGGCATCAGCTCTGAGCCCTCTTACAGGGTGGGTGAGGGTGCTGACAGCCGCTCACCCCCGGACACCCTGCGGTGATGGAGCAGCCTTTGGGTGCAAGCAGGAGCAAACAGGGAAACCCCCGGATGGTGCTGCCTGGGGGTGAGACCCCCAACCCAGGGCTCTCTGCATCCCCCTGCCACGGGCTGGGGCAGAGGGAGAAAATCGGGTGCGGCCACCGGGTACCCCCGCCCCGCCGCGGGCAGCGGCTCCGAGCGGGTCCCCTCCTGGGGTGGGAGCCGGGCTACAAACCGTGGACAAGCTCCTCGCCTTTAAACTGGAGTCAGATTCCTCGTTGCTGGCTCGGGGTGCAGGAAACTGTGCCGAGGAGCAGGTGAGGAGGGACCCCACTCTAACAAGAAGGAGACGCATGAAATTAGCTGGTTCCACTCCCCCCAGCAGGCAGCCGGGGTGTTTTCCATCCGACGCCTTTTCCTTCTTGCTCCTTCTTTCATTTTTTCACGGGGGGAAGCAAAATTCATGGTGTGTGGCCCCATCGGCAATGGGCAAGCCAGGTCGTGGCAGAATCGCACCCTCCAGCCCGTGGCCGGTGGTGAGGGCATGGGGGACCACGAGCCCAGGGTGGGTC
>NW_009623105.1:0-25107 GCF_000690535.1 Cariama cristata
TCCAGGTAGATGATGTCAGTTGCTTTTCCCGTACCTACCAATGCTGTAAGCCCATTGTAAAAGGCCACCAAATTTGTCAGGCATGATTTGCCCTTAGTGAAGCCATGTTGGCTGTCACCAATCACCTCTCTGTTTCCCATGTACCTTTTCCTGGTTTCCAGGAGGATCTGCTCCACGGTCTTGCTGGGCACAGAGGTGAGACTGACTGGCCTGTAGTTCCCCCAGTCTTCCTTTTTTCCCTTTTTAAAAATGGGTGTTATGCTTCCTCCACGTTATGTTTCCCCATCTTCCTGTCTGACTAGTTCTCACGTTTGTTTCTTCTACTCTTCTGGTCATGTGTCTTACTACAGAAAAGAGAATTTATTCTGGACAGTTATGCTCTTTCCATAGGGGTCTAACCGTGAAGCTCACCTGAGCCCTATAAACATAGTTTGCTGATAACTACTTTGGAATGCTAAATCCTGTGCCTTGCCCTTCCCCTCTCAAAATGCATCAAGTTAATATTTATATCATGGTTGAAAAGCCTTTTTGGTTTTTTTTTTTTCCTATTTAGTAAAGTCTAAAATCATAAGGAATTGTTAGCTGTGGCACCCCAAATGTCTAGCAAAGCTTTTTAAGTGATTTGTTGGTTCTTCATAGAAGTATACAGGTTATTCGAGTTTTGAGGGGTCTGCTGTTTCCAGGCCTATGATTTTTGTCTACTACACTGTGCACAGGTCCTTTTCCAGGCCACCTAGCTTTTTGAAGAAGATAGGAGTGTTCAGAAATGCAACTTTGATTTTGCTAAATGCCTGGGCGCTCTGTGCCACACAGAATACATGCTCTGTGTATGAAGCTGAGATGCTTGAGCTAGGTTATGCAGAGTGCTTGACTGTTGTAAATTCCTGACTGTCTTGAAAACCTTATTCAGAGGCCTTTAATATTCTGCACTGCAAATATTTAACTGTCTTTGGAACTGTGTGTGATTTGCAGCTTTTTTGCCTCTAAAATAGGAAGGTTGTCTTCTCAGGTGTTTGGGGCATTGTTGGAGACAAGGTGTTGGCCAGTATTGTCATTGAGAAGGGGACAAAATCACCCAATTTCTTTTTGAAGATACGGAAGCACAGGCTTCGTATAAGGAAGGGAAGAGGCTCGCACAACTTTGGGCTTATCTTGATTTCCAGGGACATAAGTGCAGAATGTGCTTGGTGACTATGATCTAAAGCGCTATACACACTTGGAAACTGTTATGGAATAACAGTATTCTGGAGGAAGGTGGCTGCGGAAAGAATTTTCTGTTCCTCTTGACCTTCTTCCAAGATGTTTTCTAGACTAAAGTGGGTAGAAACAGTACTTTTTGTATGGTTGGGAAAAAAAGACCAAGACTTTTCATCTCATGACAGTGTATAGAAAGATCTTGAGCTGTTCATATGGTAGTTTGTAACACTATAATGCCTTATCCTGGCAGACAGAAAAGAAGAAAAAAGGACAAAAGGATGGAAGTTTTCTTCTAATCGTCAGGACTTTTTGAGGTGATAGAGTTACAGAATAAAATGTTCCTCTGTTGGTTTACTGTTTGTCTGCTCTGTAACACTAACCCATTTAAAATCTGTGCAGCTCTTTTTGAAGTTATTTTACACCCTCAGCAATGTATACAGATTTTGTAACCTTGGATAAAAGCACCTGAGTTGTGGTTTCAGTTTTGCCCTTTCAGGCATGTGGAAAATGCCCCAGCACATTTCAAGGATTTTGAACTAGAAACTTCTTAGATATGGGTTGTGGTTTCAAAGCTCGATTGATACAGCATACGTCAAGGGCGTTACATCAAGGGAACGGTTCTTTGCCGCTTTAGATATTTAATATAGATTAAAGCTTTGTGTTTATTTAAAGGATCCCATGGACTCCTTTTGGGGTTAATTATGTTGGAATATATGCCCTGGCAATTTTGGAGAGAGCACCCTCTGCCTCAGTCCCTTCCCTGTTTTTATGTCTGTGCTGAATAGTTTGTCCATCAGATTCTGACCTTAAGAAGTGGTTCATCTTCCCGTGATAGTACCTGTTGCAAGCTTTTAAATAGAGTAAGTTGAACTACTCATCCATGTTAGACTGTAGACAGCTCAGTAGGTGTAATAGTAACTCATAACAAAAAAAGAGGAAGGATGAATTAAGAGTGGGGTGGAGGATTGTACTCTGCCTTGTATTGCGGTGGGTTGTTTTTTTCCTCAGAATACAGGTGGATTAGTGATGCATCTTGAAAAATAATGAGTGGTAGGAAAACCTCTGTATTGTGTCAGATCACTGTCATGTTTCCCATATTTTGTAGTAATCACTCAAGTTATTCAGAAAGTCAAGGCCCCAGAAGATAATATAAATAGCTCTCCTTGTATTGAATCACTTTCAAAATGAAAGTCAAGGTACAAGACATGGGAGAAAAGGATAAAATGACAAGCTGGTGGTGCAGAAGAGATGGCAAGATTAGTGACCATTACATGGTGCTATTTTGCATGGATTGGTGATATATATATATATATATATATGTAAATTATTGAGCCGTATAATCTCCTCCTATTATAATCAGCTACCAGAAAACAAAATTGTCATAGTGTTGATACCAGTCTGTGGTTTTCTTCAGCTAGTTTGGCAAAGATGAATTTTAAGGAAAGGCATGAAGCTGCATAAAGTACAAACTTTTTTTGCAAAGAACTTTTTCTGCATATATGCTAAAGCCTGGGCAACTCTTAGGCAAGGGTCTGTGAAGAATCTGAGATTTTAGTTGAGGGAAAAAGAGAACAAGGAGAACATAGTAAATGGTGTAAGAAGTGAAATGTTGCACACCCTAGTTTATACACAAAGATAATATACTAATGAAGAACAGCAAACTTGGAAAAGACAAAGAAAGTTAAAAAATCAATGCATAGGAAGCTCCTTGCCATAATAGAAGTAACTACATAGTGTTGGAAGGAGGAGGAAGAGACTGAATATCTGAAATTAAAGCAAATACATATTGTTGCCTTGTGTAAGAAACATGAATATCTAAAAAGGAGACTAAAGTTTCTCACTTCATAATACCTCCCCCTCATTTGGGTTCAGAAAAAAACAGAAACTGTTCTACAACAGTTAGGAAGTTTCTTGTACCTTTCTTTGAACTACACGATAGGCATGTTCCAAAGAATGTCAGACAGTTAATATTGTGTGAATATTTAAAAAAAAAAAGTGATAATGCCTCTCAGACATTGGTTCTGGATCTTATGACACGTAAAGCTTTTATGAGTGACTCTGCAAAACAGTTTGTATTATTTCTGTCAGTCTGCAAGGAAAGGTGGTTGGCAATGCAAAGTGGAGCTTTGTATTTAATTATTTTATATCTGAGAAAGGACTTCTAATTACATTTAATTGTGAACCTTAAGTGATTTTTCATAAGCAAGATGACAGCTCACATAACATTCCAAGATTTTGTACTCATAGCATGCTTCAGAAATGTACTGAATTCTTCATATATGCAGCCTTAAGTTTCAGTTTTCTGGTGTGCCTTAATAAATAAAAGTGTTTTATATGTGTTATAAACTAAGGTATTGAAAAGCAATCTGTATGTTTTTTGAATTCAACTGATGGGCTAAAGGTTTCTTTCTCATTCTATTTCAGATGCATCCACTGGGACTGTGTAATAGCAATGATGAGGAAGACCTATATGAATATGGCTGGGTAGGAGTAGTGAAACTGGAACAGCCGGAGTTGGAGCCTAAGCCATGCCTCACTGTCTTAGGAAAGGTAAGGGGGTAGTTTGGGGTGAATGCTCTGTGTAACTGTTCCTTGGAAGGGTTAGCTCATTTCCAAGAAAAATCAGCAAGAAATAAAACAAGAGAAAACTCCTTTTTTGGTTTGCCTGTTTTCACACTAGATGCTTCAGGGAACAATAGCGTCATAACTCAGTTGATAGAGATGGTGACAGGGAGCTGAGTGCACACATTCCCTTTTTGAGCTCTGTAGGAACCTAACAAAGACCTACAAAAATGGCTGTTTAGCGGAAGCAGTGTTGGAGTAGAAATAGGGTGAACTGCAAATGTGATGCTAACTCAATCAAAGGAAGCTTCTTATCAAAAACAGTCACAATGAATGCATCTTATTGGTTTTCCTTAGGTATAATTTTCTCAGAAGACATACATTAATTTCCTTTTTTGGGGGAAGAGGAGTCTTCAACCCTAGAAGAGATTTCTTTGCTTTAATTGCAGGATAGGTATCTCTAATAACAAGTGAATCTTATTGTATTGGTCAAAAAAAAAAGATTTCATCTCCCTGTGGAATACAGCCTCTGGAATCTAAATTCCTTGCAAAACATTTCCCTTTGTTTTATGAGGTGAAGTCAGTAAGATATCATTACTGCTGCCAGATAAGTTAAAAATGAAAGCAGAAAACTGTCCTTTTTTTGTTCTCATCTTAGGATTATTGAGGATTGAGGTTATTATATGTTGACATTTGAAGTCTAGAGTAGTTGGAAGTGTGTGAAAGAGCATAGGCCCAAGTTCTGCCAGTAACTGGGTAGTTGAAAATGCGTAAAATCTCTTGGGTTCATCCTAAAATCCAGATGGCTCAAGTTGCTGAAACTGTGGTAGGATAATGTTGGTGACTTCAGGTGAGCAGTGAAAATTTAGTGTATCAGGCAGAAAATAAAATCCTAGGTTGATTTTTGGTAGGTAAAACTCATCTCTGTATATTTATGAACAAAACTTCTAAAAACCCCACATTTCAAAGGAAATGGCAAGCCATCGACTTGTCTAAAACTTGCTGCAGGTTTAGCTTGTGGTACATGGTAAGAAACATCTCTTTAAGAAGTGACTGCCCTTTCCATTGAATTTCAGCATAATACAACTTTTTTTTTTTCCTAACGTTGAATACTGGTTTTGTTTCACAGAAATTCCAGCTGATGCTTCTTTGCTCTTAGGAGAATAAAATCTGAGGATAAGGTCTTGTGAGGATGGGAATTAGAGAAGACTGGGTACTGAGAGATGCATAGTAATCCATAAGTAAACTCCAGGAGTAAGTTGAGTCTTGGGGAAAGCCATTTAAGGAAGGAATCTGTTCAGTCCTGTCTTTCAGGCTCTTGAAAAGCACATAAGGAAGTAGGTGTGCGAAATGGATGGAGAAAGTGGAAACCATAGATACCCTGCACAACCAGTGTTATAAATATTTTCTGGCAGAGAGACACTGCTTGCCTGACCTACTGCTTTGTACCTATATCCCACCATGTCCTCTATACTCCCCGTGTCCCCAGAGCCGCACCAATCGCTAGAATGAGCACATCGCAGTATCTGCTGATCCTGGCTTCGTGAAGCTTGGCCTGCGGAACAGCAGACCCTGCCTTTGCTTCAGGAGTTCTGTAATATCTACTTTGATGCATAATGATGGTGATGTGACTCCTGCATCCTGCATAGGGTGTGTCCAGAGAGTTTGGGCACAATGTTTCCTGTGTGCCAGTTTACCAGCAGTAATTTTAACAGGTGAAAAAAGTCTGGCCAAGGTTCTAGGCAATACTTGCTTCTCAGTAACTGTAAGGCAGCTCCTTGTTCTGCATTTTCATGTTGCCATTTATCCTTGTCTTCCTGAAATATTTGTTCCCTATTCCAGTCTTCCTGCACTAGTTTCTGCTTTCCATCTTTCCTTCTGCTCAGTCCTTCCTATGCTCAAGTTAGGTCCTGATTTAGAAGGACTTCTCAGGATTCTTGAAATATTGCTGAGGGCAGATAGTGGTAGGAGCATCAGCCTACTGTTTGTTCCTCATTTAGTTTGATTTATCCTGCCCCCAAGGTGGCTTGTCCTGCGCTATTGGATCTTCCAGACAAATACTGTGTTTGCCTTTCAGTAGAGTTGTGGTGGTAAGTTCTCGCTTTTCCAAAATTCTGGGAAGGAGGCTGCCTAACAGCAACACCTATTGCGGAGATAATGTGGATGTTACAAGATGCAGGGCTGGTGCAACATTTCAGAAAGGTGCTGGCCTCTTGGATATATGAAGTGTTGCATTTCAGCTTTGCTGGTGTTGCTGATACCCAGATATGATGCAAGTGAGATCAATGGCAAAGCAACCCCTTGTTATAGACACATCTGCATGAATGTAACAGTAAGACTTCACTGAATGCCAATATTCTTGCCTCCTTAAAAGATGTAGTAGACTGCATAAAATTGGGTATACAGGGCATTTAAACTTCTAGCCCACAGGAATTCTGCTTTGTCTAGTGAAGCCTGACTGTGTGATCAATTATACCTCCTGCTGGAACCAGATATATCTCTCCTTTTCAGTTTCCATTTATTTTCTAATGCTGAAATTGCCATTGGGATCTTCTGGTATCTATTCTTAGATCTTAATTCCATTAGAAGCCATTCTGTGAAATGAAAGACAAATCTTGTATGTTGGAAAAGTGATGTGGTTTTATCAGTTTGACCTATTGATTTGATAGTAGGAATAAAGTTGGTGCGAGGAAGGTGAAAGAATTTACGGACTTGCTTTCTTTTAAAACTGTCATGGGCATAATTGAAAGTCTGCCTCAACAATTTAGGGCAAAAATAAAAAGACTCTGCTAGGGCAGTTGTCTCTGTATGCTTTCCCTTTCCAGCTTATGGCACATGTGGGCAATTCTGTTTCATTTGGACATTTTTCACTGAGAAAGCTAGTTTGGATATCCTCATCTTTGTTGTGAACTAAGGGAATACACATGGAGAGTTATCCTGGCTCAACTGACAATTACTTTGTCCATCTTTCTTAGGTACATAAGGAATGGATAACCTTGTCAGCTTAAGCCTGTCATAAATGAGTGTGTTTAAATGCTCAGACTAACTCAAACCATAAAAAAAATTGTAAGTCCTGTTTTAAGGGAGCCAATTTAAACTTGTTTTACTAAAACTGGTGGACATTGGTGTTGAGTAATATAGTAGTAGAAGCAAAAAGGTTATTACTTGCGTCTATATGGTGGAATGCATGCATATATGAAGGAATAAATTATGAAATTTTGTTTAGTTTAATAGTAAAGGAAAAGAAAGAAAATAGAGACGATACAGTGGAAAGTTTGGAATATTGTGAAGTAGAATGTAGAGACTACTTAAAAGCTGACATGACAGACAAATCTAGTACAAAGATGTATGGTTTTTATTCTTACTGTTGTTTTTGGTTGTTGTGGTCTTTTGTGATTTGAGGTGTATTGGGTTTTGGGGTTTTTTGATTTAGTTTGTTGGGTTTTGGTGTTTTGTTTTTTGTTTGTTTGTTTGTTTGTTTGTTTTTTAGTTAAAACCCTGGTCTGTGTTTTCAGAAGCTTAGAAGTTTCACTCCACTTGTTTATCCATGTGCTAAACAGGATTGATAGCTGTACAGAATTTAATGTGTCCATTTCCATATAGATTTTTGAATTGCTCATCCTTCTTAGTCAGATTTATATGGTGTAATGGAAATGAAAGAGTTTAAAAAAATGTATCTCCTGTTAGCATGCCCGTGAAAACTGGACCATGATTGGGAAAGGGGTGTATGTGGCAGCTGTGATTTAACATTGCCTTTGATCACAGTGCAGCCCTCTTTGAGGCGATGCTGCATGCAGGCAAAGCAAAGGCCTCGGTTTTACTGATCTCATGAGCTCCTGAATAGGGCTAGAAGGGGAATGACAGAGGAAGAAGAAAGCTTTGGAAATGAAAAGGAAACCCTGTGAACCCGACCAGCATTATTGGCTGGATTTGCCTACCAGGGAGCCGCTCAGTTTCTGCCAGGCTAATTCTGCTCCAACTTCTCTCCCCCACACCCCCGACCCCACCTAAAATTCCTTCTTTCAGACTTTTTTTTGTTTTTGAGGCATGGCTGTAGTAACTTGGTTCTCAGGCTGGGAACCCACTGAGCTGTTTCCATGGTCACTGGGAAGCTCTTTGGGCCATGTGCTTCAAAGGGAACCTTTCCCCTCCTGAAATTCCTGCCTTCTCTGCATACAGCACAATGAGACTCCTTCTCCTTTGCCTGCCCGCGCACATGCTCCAGCACTGTAACTTTGCTCCAGAGGAAGGGAAAGCAGTGTTGCCTACAATACCTGTTGCATGCCTGCATCCACTGTATCGTACCTGCATGTCTCCTGCACATCCCAGTATGCAGCCCCCCTGTTCTTCCCCTGCCCCAGTCATTTCTGAAGCAAATGACATTTGTTCAAGACAGTGAAACACAACTAACCAATGCCACTGTTTTGTGTTTTTTTTTTTTTTTTCCTCCTCTATTTCAGTACAGGATAGATAGGGAGAAAATGCTGAAGATTTGCTTAAAAGTAGCACTTCTTCCCTTTCTGCAGGCTTGAAAGTCCACAGGGAAGGATTTTGTTCTTGTTTCTCTTCTAGGGACTACTCAAGGGATGACTCTTCTACATCAATAGGATGTGTGTATTTGAGGATGTGCATCTGAGTAGAACCTAACAAAGAGAGGATGTCCCTGCTACTACAGCTTCCTGTTTTCTTCAGATCAAAGGAATCTGTAATATGAGGAAATTCCTAACAGTTCTTCCAATATCCATTCACTTATTTTCTCTCTTTTAAGAGTTTATTTATGAAAAAATTTACACAAATACTAACTAGAAGAATCTGTTGTTTTGCCATGTCATCATTATGATTATACTACTTAGGTTGGGGCCAAAATCCTCATAACTTGAGTCTGCATTAAACAGTGTAACTGTGATTACCAACCATTTGTCTAACGATTTACTTTCAACATAAAGATTCTTGTAAGGTAGCCAAACAAGAAATCATGGAGCTAGTTTAGTTCCTGAATAAAGAGTGATCTGTTCTAAAACTTGAGGAACAAGAGGGCCTGTGGGGAGTCAATTTTAATCCTTTTCTTTCAGAGTTACTGAAAATAATAAAAAAAGAAAGGCAAATTAAACAGAATTGACTTAGACCTTTATATTAATAGCCTAAATTAAGCATACAGTCATATGTACAAATTAGAATTGCAGTGACTGTATAAGCATACCTCTTGTTTCTGTATAATATTAATATTATTAAAGCTGGTGAAGGGCCTGGAGAACAAGTCTTATGAGGAGCGGCTGAGGGAGCTGGGGTTGTTCAGCCTGGAGAAGAGGAGGCTGAGGGGAGACCTTATCGCCCTCTACAACGACCTGAAAGGAGGGTGTAGCCAGGTGGGGGTCGGTCTCTTCTCCCTAGTAACTAGCGATAGGACAAGAGGAAACGGTCTCAAGTTGTGCCAGGGGAGGTTCAGGTTGGATAGTTAGGAAGAACTTCTTCACTGTAAGAGTCGTTAGGCGTTGGAATGGGCTCCCCAGGGAGGTGGTGGACTCACCATCCCGGGAGGTGTTCAAAAAACGTTTAGATGTGGCGCTTCGAGACATGGTTTAGTGGGCATGGTGGCGTTGGGTAGAAGGTTGGACTTGATGATCTTTGAGGTCTCTTCCAACCATAATGATTCTATGATTCTATTGGCATAATATTAATAATTAATATTAATTAATATACAGATTGGACTTCCTGTAGAAATTGATTTAGTTCAATTGTAGAAATGCATATGGAATTTAGGCAAATGCTCTTCTGTGCTAAACTCATTCAGAAATTAGGACTGAGCTATGCAGTAGATTAAGATCTAAAATTAATGAGACAGGTCTAAAACGATTGATCAATGTTTCCAAAACTTTGCTTGTTCAGATAGTTGCAACTGGTAGTGACAGCTTCAGTAACCCATTCTATGATGGATCCTGTGCCACATGCAGTAGAAGATACTGTCACTTTAGGAAAAACTTCTCATATCCATTGAAGTAGTTGACATTCCACTTGTGGTATCTGTTCCACAATTTGGGGACCTTTGCTGTCTTCTGTTTGTCAGCCCATGTTTCTTCTTTGTGAACAGCATCTAAAAGCATTTTGAATTCATTTCGAGGCAGTAGTCTCAAAATTTACAGCAAAATTTAATTGATCTGACTGAAAAGTAATTGTACGGGTGACTTTTAAGCTAGCTGGTTGGTTGGTTTGTTGGTTCACTGTGTGGCTATGTCAAGGTTTGTGTTGGCAGCATCGTGTCCAGTGGGGAGGTAGGAACAACTAAGAGGAGGAGAGTAAAGGGACTGCTCTTTCTGATGGCAGTGCTGGCCTAAACACATGTCAAACTACAGATTGAGAAAAGTTGTTCAGCAGTAGAAACTTCATATTGGTTGTTTTGAACTCTCAGACATTCTGTGTTAAGAAGAAAGTTGTTATGAAGGAGAAGAGAAGTTTCTTGAATGAGACTAGGCTCCTTTGGCTGTGGACTAGTTGATAGATCTATGTTGCACATGCCAAACATGCCAAAACTCTGATCAAAACTCAAATGACATTGTTTATCAATCCGATTGTTTTGTAATGAATAAAAGAGTATGCATTTTGAGGGGGAAAAATAGCATCCTGGCTAGTGTTAAAGACTCTAACCTTCTGCATCAGTCATGTTCTTTAAGAGTCTCCATTAACTTTGCATTCAGGTTTTTCATTTCCATGGTCTGTTGTCTTGGTGCTGCCTAAAATTAGAGTTAGCTGTGAAAAGAATTACTATATATAATTGTAATCCCTGCCATGCATGTGTTTTTCTTACTGTATTTGTTCCAAAGAATGTATTGAGAAACAGAGAATTACCATTTTCCTGAAGCACCAAAGAACGTAAGTGCTGTAATAATGTACTGATTGTTTCTTGTTATTCCCCACTTCATTATCATTTATAATGTCCAGGACACCTGAAATGTTAACATACATTTTAAACAACCATAAAACATCTTTAAAAAATGATATTTGAAGTGATACTGTTACTTGTGCAAATATTTTTGGTGTCATTTATCTTTTGACATTCTTGTTTCTTCTTTCCCAGTGCTAGCAGTGTGATCATACCTCTACAGCATATAGACATAATGATTAATGGAGTTCTAACAAAATTGCATAGATGAGATCAGAAGAGGGGATAATATATGGTTTTTCAGGAAGAAGCTGGGTTTTCATAATGGCAGACAGAAGTAGTCAGTCCTCATAATCTTCCTGATAGGGACAAGTGTGTATTTTTGAACAACAAAAAAAAAATCACATAAAGCGAAATGCTTTTGCCAAAAGCTCAGCGTATTTCTGCTTTCCATCTCCTTGCCTCCTCTTCCATCCCCCACAGACCATATTCTAATGACAAGCCTATTTTAACAGATTAGAAAAGGGATTTGAATGGGAAAGAAGAAGGAAGAAATATTGCATGTAAGTGTGTTTGGCTGCAGAAAACATGGAGATGTGGCATGAAGCAGCAGTCTTATCACTATAGTTGAAGTCTTGAGTTCATATGTACCTTTCTCATGTCGTTCCTCTTTAAATCCTCTCATTCCATGGCTACTTTCCACCTTAATTTCAGCAGTCCCTTTGAGGAGAGGAGGGAAAGGTTGAGCATAGGTAAGAGAAATGACAAGCAAACCAGTTAAAATCTGGAGACGGAGGAAAGGTCTGTGTTGTGTGTGGATCATATGGTGAAAAATGTAAAAGGAAAGAAAAGAGATGGATCAAAGCCAAAGAGGGGAGTACTCAAAGGAATGGACAAACAAGGGCTGAATCAGGTTATGTGGTTCAGAAGAAGTAGATCTGTCAGGTTTTAATTCATGGCTGGTGGTGGACCCTTTCCATTGGCAACTAGTGCCAGCAATCTGTTACTGTGTTATTTTATTAACTTCCTTTATGTGTTCAGTGCGCAGTTACGAAAAGCAACAGCTATTCCTGAAGAAAAGCTGTCTTTTATGTTTCTCCCTCTGGGCACTCCTTAGATTTGCTATTGTTGGATTGATTACTTTAAATAAATGTCCACTTTTAGAGTTGAGTCCTTAGCAGTCCCCACTGCCATCTTCACTCCTTTCCAACCAACTGTGGAACACAGCTGTGTCTCCCTTAAGCTAAAGAAGCAGCTGTTGTTGCACAACATGTGTTACTGGAGTCTCTTTGCTCAGTCAGAACTCCCAGTGAAATTAATGGAACTCCAGGCTGAGTAAAGACTTCGGGAATAATTTTTTAAGATATGACCCACATACAAATAATAATAATAATATGTAAATGTTTTACGTCTCTTAAGTTTTTGGACCCTCATGATTCTATGTGCCTTGTGAGCCTCTCAAACATTGAGAGATATTTTTATTTTACATGCAGAATCTACCAGGAGAAATGCACAATGGCAGACATGTTGGAAGAACTATAGAAATGGAGTTTGAAGCAGAAAAGTCAGTGGGCAAGTAAGTGGAGCTATGTTGGAGTATAAAAATGAGCACAAAAGAAGGCTGGCAGGCAGAATCAGATAAAGAGATCAGAAAGTGAAGAAAATAAGGAGCAGATATGGAGGCAGGGAATGGGATTATTGAGGACTTCACAGATGAGTGACATGCCTAATTTTGGTGCACTAAGAGACAGAAGGCTTGGAAAGAAATTGGAGAACTGGGGAATGTAACCAGAGCTGCATCAGAGGGACTCTGATATTCAGAGTAAAAGATGGGCAGATGCAATCGGCAATGGTAGAAAATAGTGGATCATAAGAAGTTGCAGATTTGAAGTGAGAATGTTTTGCAATGTTTTTCACAAGATTGGAAGGGAGGAAAGAGAAAAACTTCATATTACACAAATTGTGCTTCATATCCTACTCCTTTGAGGTAATTTGCCAGAAGCTGTTTTTCCGCTCTAAATGTTTTATCTTCATGATGGCTATTATCTAGAGGTGCCTGTTTGGATGACACGATGATTTCATATTTGCACTAAGTTAAAGAAATCAACTCCAAATTAATCAAGTGATCATACTGTGAATTCAAAATGAGTATGAAGTGGGCTTTTTGGTCAATGTAGGGAGCACTGACCAAGCCATTTGCAATTCTAGCAGGTTATGTCTTGAAGATTAGAGCTGGACATATTTGTGGTATGAATTCTGTAGACAGATTAGGTATATATTATCAACGTTTGCATAGCTATTGCCTTAGAACTGCTCAATATGGATATGAAACTCTCACCAAAACTATTAAAAATAACAAAAGCATGTACGTATTCTAGTACATTAATGTCTCAGTTGTTGGCCCATTGGTGTTTTGTTCAATTGGTAAGCCAAGAGAATACACCACAGATGTTTAATTTTTCAAAATGCTCAAAGAACTTGGTCAGCTTTGGGTAGGAAACAAGATGGACCTTAGCCCTGAGGATCCAAATAGTGAGCTTTTAAGAGGTGGGAGGGAAAGGCGTTTGCGAAGAGCACAGAATGCATAAAATTTTGAGTCCATGAACAGTGTTGAAACTCCCAGAGGGTCCCTTCAGATGACTATAAGGGACTAATGAGCCAGCCTGGCTGTTTATGGGCTGTGGTTAACCTCTTGCAAGTTAGGATTTCCTGTCGCCAGCAATGAGCTGTGACCGCCAGCACCACAGTGTTAATGATGAGGTAGGGGCTGATGAATGGCTGGACTCCAGACAGCAGCCTTCACTGGCAAAGAGTCAAGTGGCTAGAAGGGGAAAAACATTGATGCCTACAAGAGAAATAATGCAAACTCCAGAACCTATAATTCCCATGTTTAAAAAAAGAAAGGGAGAAAGAAACTGGGGACAAATTCAAACCGAGTGAAGCTTTTATCTCTGCGTTCTGAATAGAAGATTGTTCCTCAGCAAAACTGGCTGCAAAAGCCAGGCCAGTTAAAATAATATGCAGGCTGCTTGCCTCCAAGTAACCAGAAATTGTTGGCTCAGAGTAGCCTGCTCTGAGGAGCCAACCTGCTGGGAGACGTTATCCAAGCAACGGCCTGAATGTAATTCCTCCTGCTGTGGAATGGCTCTTTGGCAAATGAAGACCCTAATTAGAGATGGAAGGGTTTCTATTTTGTTTTTCTTTAATCCTTACCCTGAGGCCTCTGCAATACAGCCATGTCTCTGCTTGTGTGGAGAGAAGTTTCCAGTTTCCCTTTGTAACAGAAATCCTCCACCTTTTCTATTCTTTTTTCCCCTTCTCTTTTTTTTTTTTTTTTCCCTCCCAAAGAATCAACAAACTATCAACAAGGGCCCACCACAGTTTGGGACCTTGAAACAAATCTAATCCAAAACCAAGAATCACTGTGTGAAAGAAAGTCCATGTCATCTTATATTAGCCAGCCCCCCATATATAACCCACAACCCAGCAAATGGGAAGTTGCTAGATAAACTGAAATACTGGCCCACCATGCATCTTTTTACTACTGAACTTACTACCCAAGCTGATTCTTCTAGTGGAGAGGGAGAGGGAGGATCTCACTGAATCAGTGGTATTCTACTGGATACCAAGGGAATTTTGCACGCCTTTGTTCATTCAGAAAGATTGAAGTCCCTGACGCGGGGTTACATGCATATCCTGTAGTCTTGGATGCAGATGCTCATCCCTGATAGAGAGGACAGAACCTCCAGGGAAATGCACTACAGCATTTAAACTCTTAATACGTGTAGAAGTGAAAATACATTTGCTGCTTGACAACTCACCTTGGTATATATGATGTCTGTCTGAACATACTCTCACAGACTGCATGCAGGCACTTAATAACCCTGCAAAGAGAGCACTGCATTTTCTGTCATTATTGAAACTTTGATCTACCATTTCATCTCCTCAGATGATGATTGTGTTATCTCTAAAATGTCCTTGTTTACAATGTATATCAACGTATAGAAGAAAGCCAGCTACTTGAGGATGAGGCTAAGCAAGACAGATGTTACGAAGCAGAAGACACTGTGAATTGCTATCAATTTCTTACATTTGAAAATAGGTATACACCCCAAATTGGCCCAGATCACTCCTAATTTTTCATTCTTATTTATGCTTGCTTTCATTTCTTCTCTGCACTTTTGGTGGGCTGTGGTCATATTCATATCTTGTCTTACCTTCCAGATAGCAGTATGATATTAACGAGCACAAAGGTCGTCAGTCTTTTGAATAATTTTTGGTTAATTTAGATGTGTCAGTATATCTTGGATAGACTACTGTAAATGCCACAGTCCTGTTCTATACTCTTTACATAATTGCACACAGGCTGAATTTGTTTGAAATGTCCTCTCTTTCTTAAAATACTTAAATATTTACCTAAAGCTGTGGGTTGGGAACCATGGCACAAAACTGTTGCTTTATTGAAAAGAACTTTCTGCAATAAGGTGAGGCTTGTTTCTCAGGAGGATTGAACTTCCCCATTGAATTAACTGAGATTGGATGGAATTCCTGCAGAACTTAAAGTTTTTGAAAGTTTTGCCATCTCCCATTCTAAACGTAAGACATAATTCCTATAATTCTTTGTTTTTCATTTTGATGTATATACATTCCAATTTATAATTTTAAGGTAGTATTCTATTAGAGCACATGCCTTGTGTTATCTGATAGGAGGAACTTTGGTATATTCCGACTATTTACACAGCTTGGGTACTAGAGGGATGGCTTCTTACAGTGGTGTAGGTTAATAGTTCCTTTAATTTACAACTCCTCCAACACTTTCCCGTAGCTCCATTTTTTACTGACCTCTCTCAGCACCACAGCATGCTTGTATGTATGCTTATAGGTCTAGTTTGCTGTTTCTAGTTCATCTACTTTCAGTACACCTTCAATGTGAAGATAAAGTTAAGAATTATCTGGGTTGGCTGTCACGGTATTTTATAGTATATGATTCTTTAGTATATAATTTCCAAAATACACTCATCTTGTGACCATTATATTTTGGAGGTAACTGTATATAGGAATTCTGTGGCCTTGGAAAAGCTTGAAGGGTTATAAAATGTAGCAACATTTCTATGTAAGACCATCAGTTGTCATGAACGTATCCACTCACTTCTTGCCAAGTGTGCTAGGTTCTCTGTGAATATGTGACCCAGTTCAAGACCTCAGTCCCCTCCTTTGCTCTCCTCCAGCGCTCACCCTTCTCTCCATGACCATGCATTCTCCTGGCAACACAACTGCTGGCCCGCAGAATGGGCTGTGATAGCAGAGGGCAGGATTTTGGGAATGGAGTCCCGTGACTCTCAAATATATCACAAGAGATTCGCAACCAGCAGGCTTTGCTGTGTTCAGGATTAAATAAATGTCTTTTTCATGTTGTTTTTACTTGGTCTAGACTCAGAACTGATCACAATGTTTCTCCCTAACCCCAGAAAAGAGAGGAGCTTTGGGTTTTTTCTTTCTCATTTTCACTGTCTGAGAGCCTCTCGGTACTGACCGGTATGGATCACATTGGTATATATTGTTGATGTGATTACGTACTGAATGAGGTGATGTTTTTCTTAAACTAGAAGTACATAGTTTTTTAAGTTTTAAAGTTTTTTTTCAGAGAAGTACATTGGGTTTTAATCATGATTATATTTTTTAATTTAAAAATACTGCTTCGCACTTTCAGTATCTATAGGGCACATGTATAAAACATATTGCAGAGTGCCAGAGACGTTGAGTAGAGTATTCCAGTTAGAAAGGGGTTTTATGCTGGTGTGATACTCAGGGATTTCACTATCTCGTTATGATATTCTGCCTTTGCTTTCAGACAGAAATACGAAAATTCCTTTTTCATTATCTCAGAAAAGGTCTGAAATGGCATAGTGCTTATGCTTGGCTTAACTTAGTTTCTGGAATTACTGGGGAATTGTACATTAACAGGGCTGAGGCATCAGTTGGTTAATTTGTAACTTCTGCTGTTTGCAAAGTAGATGATGTCCTTTTCTCCTTCTTCCTCTGCCCTGCAGAATTGGCCTGTGGCCTGGCTTTCTAGCTCCGGTGGTGGTTCAAGGGGCAAGGTATTTTTGGTGATCGACCGAGCAGTATAGGAGAGAGACAGGGCATGCCTGTATCGTTTAGATGGTGGTGTCTGTATTCTCTGTAGCTCTGAGAGAAAAGGAGGGTGTGGGATTCACAGGGAGTGTTGCGAGCGACCTTGAACAACATAGCCTTGAAGGAAATAGTCTGAGAAAGTAAGTAATGAAGCAAGCGCAGAAAGCGAGCTGAAGATAAAAATGTTTTGAAGCACAGCTGTGAGACCCAAACTAGAAGACGCGTGTCTTGATTAACAGCACCAATTAAAAGCTTAGCCACGGCGCGTGGACAGCAGGGGTTAACCAATCCATGAACAAACTAGGGCGCATGGACAGCAGGGGTTAACCAATCCATGAACAAACTAGGGCGCATGGACAGCTAGTGAATCTATATAAGCACAAACTTGTAAACAATAAAGGTCTTTGGTTTTACCCACGCCAGAGTCCGTGAATCAATCCCTACAGGAGGGTTGCGGTTTGACAATTGTAATGAAAAGGTATATTTAACATAATGCTGTGGGGCTTGTGAAATGTGTCCTGTTCAAGACCCCGCACTACAAGAAGGACCTTGAGGTGCTGGAGCAAGAAGGGCAACGAAGGTGGTGAAGGGCCTGGAGCACAAGTCTGATGGGGAGCGGCTGAGGGAGCTGGGGGGGTTTGGTCTGGAGAAGAGGAGGCTGAGGGGAGACCTGATCGCTCTCTACAACGACCTGACAGGAGGGTGTAGCCAGGTGGGGGTCGGTCTCTTCTCCCAGGCAACTGGTGACAGGACAAGAGGGCATGCTCTGAAACTGCGCCAGGGGAAGTTCAGGCTAGAAAGGAGGAGGCATTTCTTCCCAGAAAGGGTCGTTAGGTGTTGGAATGGGCTGTCCAGGGAGGGGGTGGAGTCCCCATCCCTGGAGGTGTTTAAGAAAAGCCTGGATGTCGCACTTAGTGCCATGGCCTAGTTGACACGGTGGTGTTAGGGCAAAGGTTGGACTCGATGATCCCAGAGGTGTCTTCCAGCCAAATTGATTCTGTGATTCTGTAAGCAGAGTGCAGCAGACTGTTTTGCTGGAATCTCTTTGCCTGTGGCTGATGTTCCATGCTTTTGCAACTACAATTGTGAGCTTGCGCTAGAAATGGGTTTTATTTTGCCAATGAGAGAACATCATATTTTGTTTTCCTGAGCAGTAGCTGCTGCTTACTGACTCTATTATGGATAGTCAAATGTGAATAGGAAACAGACATCCTTGCTTACTTTAGGAGGCAGTGTTCCAGATATATTTTCAAAATCATCTGAATAGTAATATCCACTGTAGCTGACATTTTAGCAGCCAGTATAGTGGTATTCTGAAACATACTGACAGATTTTGCTGAGCTGTTTTTTGGGTTTGTTTTTCCTCCTCCTTAATGTGATGTGTCTTTTATGCCCAGTTATGGGGAGGAGCATCTAAAGTATTCCAGTGAAGAGTACTTTCCGTCCTGCAGTAGTAAGTACAGTGCTGTAAAGCCTGCTGTGCTGTGATACGGAATCAAGGTGGAAAGAACTTTCTGAAATCCATGCGTGTCTTGGTCCTGATAGATTACACTTGGCTTGAAGAGAGAACCTTTATCCCAAGCAGAAGTCACAATCATATCAAAAAACAGGTGTGGATTTTATTGCCTAGCTTCATGTGATGCCATTTCTGTCATATTGAAAATCTAATGCTGCCATCCATAGAATAGGGGTGCAGTTGTTACCCATTGCTCAGTTTAATGGGGTTCTTTAAGGTATACCTCTCTTCTGAAGAAGTGAAGGGCTTTGAGAGCATCAGGGTCAGAATGCCATTCAGCTAACTGAAATGGCAAACTGGCAGTGGCAACATCTGCTTGTCCACAGCTACAGATTCATCACACATTTTATGTAAGAACCAGTGATCTCTTTCTCATCTAGAGAACTTGCTGCATTTGTCCATACTTAGCTGAAGACTCCTTAAAACTCAAGAGTCTGTATAGAAGTTAAACCCTCATAATGCAGGCTCCTGATGCTTATTTCAGCACCAAAGTTGTCCTCTGCTAGTAGAACAAAATCAAATGAGGACAAGTCTGCAGAAGGCAACTAGAAAAGCTGTTCTTCTAGAACCTGGTACTGCATTTTCTGTATCATAGCTCTGGTAATATTGTCTACATCTTTGTGGTCTCACTTGATCTTGATAGGGAGAAAACAGGTGCAAATCAGTTGGTTTGTGAGCACTAAAAATTATTGGAACAGATTTTGCTACTTTTGAGTTCCTGAAGAGAAACCATGACCACTGAGTTGCTATATTCATCATTAAAATGCAGCTGTATTCCCTAGCAGTTAAGATTGTTGAAATCCTTGACCTGCCTTTCCAGAGCAATAAAGCAAGACACTGGACCTTTTCATTGAAAATCATGTTTCTTGGAGTCACAGAGTATGTGAGTTGCTCGCTGCTGAGTGTTGCTTACATTACCAATACACTATGCGAGACTGACCGATTATTTCAGAGGACCAAAGACAGCTGATGAAAGAATTAGCTATAAAAAAGATTCCACTTCACGCTGCTTGCATAATCCCACTCTTTTGGCAGATTAATGACCACTGACTCCACGATGTGGAGAGTTCTAACATGGAATATTGGATCTGATGGGCTCAGAAAATATGCCTCAGGTTGAATGATTTTTATTTCGTAGAGAAATTGAGCAGGAAAACCTCAAAAACTGACAGAGGGAATGCAAGTTTGGTCAGGCTGGCTCAGTTCTCAGCTAAATAAGGATTGGTAGAAACCAATTTTCTTGACTACTCTGTTAAACAATTTCTGCACAGAGTTAGAGCAACCCAATCACCATATTTTCTGCCCCCAAAAGCATGAGATGTATTGAAAAAAAAGAAAAAGGAAAAGGAGAAGAAGAGGGAAGAGGAAAAAGCCAAGGGTATACCTGTTGGAGCCATGCTGTTTCCCTCAGTTCTGACTGAAAGCAATGTTTTGCTTTTGGGATCTATAGGACTGTCTTCTGCCTACGATATCCTTACCCATCTGCTTCCTGTCATGTTCATTTTGGAGGACCAGCTAATAGTACATGCTGGCACTTGATGGAATAGAGTTGGGATAGTTCGCTAAAAGCAGTTTACTGGCATCTGTAGTGGTTACCACCTAAACTATCGCCCAATCTCCCCCTCCCTGTCTTTGTAATTTCCTTAACCCAGAGACTCAATCAAGTCTCTCATGTACCATGTACCATAGTTATAATTAATATTTGTTATTTACAGTGCACTAAGTTCCAAGAAGAGAATTCCTAGAGTTGGATGAATGATCCAACTAATTAATCCAGGAGGCTAATCCAGGAAGACAGATGCTTGGTTCTTAATGTAAGAGCATTTGTGAGAACATAGTGTTAGAACAGGAGGATAGATCTGTGGGCTTGCAAAGGCAGCCAATACTTTTAAAGCATCTTTTTCTCCCTTTAGTGATGTTAACTTAAAAAAAAAAGTCTATTTATACATAGTAATCTGGCGCTACCAATAGCCATTTTCAACAGAAGGTGCTGAGTTACTACCTTAATAAATGTGTAATGCATTAGTGTGTTGATGTAAATTGGAGAGCTAAAAATGATTAATGAACTTTGATCTCCCCAGCTATGGTTCCAAACCTCAGTCCTTCTCTCATCTGTAATTTATTCACTTTCTGCAACCCATTAGATTAGTCAAGTCCTTAAATGTAAACACAGCTAGATATTGTGAGGCAATTCTAACTCTGGCAAAGAAGTAAATGTAATGAATAAAGGTAATGAATAAAGGCTAATGTTGTTGGTATGATTTTTCTCTTAAACGGGGACCTTGTTAAGCAGCTTTTCTTCTTATGGTGGTTTCTCCACTGTTGCATAATAACTGACATATTAATTGGAATGCGGCCATACTAGAAAGCAGAGGAGGAGATGCTTGCGATGTTCATATCTGCAAGCATGTAAGGTCCTTCTAGATGTCAGCAAGTAGCTGACCTTCTTACTGGTTTTGATTGTTGCTGTCCTACCTGATTTCAGTGAATGAGAGGAAACAGTGCACCTGTTTAATATCATCTGATCCCTCGAGTTGAAAGTTTGTCTCATCAAGGAAGTTGTTGCTTCCTTATTGTATTAGTCTGGCCTACAGGAAGGGAGTGCAGAGCTCTTCAAATCTTTCTGGTGTTCTTTAAGGTAATAACTAAAATTTCCTCAGGCCTGGAGATGTGAAGAGATACCTCATATTTGCGACATATGCGTTTCCTCTTGATTACACAGTGTCGTAAATTCTTCCACATTTTAATCTGAGACAGTATTTAATGTGCATCTTATTGGTAGTGGTTATCAACACTGAGTTCATAACAAGCAGGTGTCTAAAATACACTCTAAAATAACTTTTCATCAGCCTTCTCCATGAGCTATGACAAGCTCTGT
The DNA here is from genome assembly GCF_000690535.1 of Cariama cristata. Taxonomy (NCBI): domain Eukaryota; kingdom Metazoa; phylum Chordata; class Aves; order Cariamiformes; family Cariamidae; genus Cariama; species Cariama cristata. The sequence goes on from NW_009623105.1 coordinate 21,166, forward strand.
GCAAATTAAAACAATACAGAAACACAGATGAAGCCAATATTATGTATTTGCAATAAAAATCCTTTTAAAATGTGTAATAAACACACCGTCTCCTTCTGTTTACATTTTTCTTTGAGTATTAAATAGCCAAATGCATTCTTCAGCAGAGGGCTTCTGATAAAGTCCTAGGCTTGTGATATTTAAGGAATCAAGGAAGGGCAAATTCAAAGGCGGGTTTTGTATCCCTGATCATTTTAGTTACTTTAGAGATGCCTACATCCAACATTCAACTAGAGAAGATAGTCAAATGTCTACAAGGTGTTTAAATGAAATCTAGCAAATGGCAGATCTCTTTTTAATGCCTGTTTACAAAGAAAAACTGCAGGTGTCATTTGGAAAGATTCCTAAAGTGGACAAAACTCTTAACAATAGTTACAATCAAGGTGCATATTCTCTCTATTTTATGATACAGACAAGTACAAATGTTTGCTGGTTATTTCAACAGCATTCTTCATGAGCATGATTGCCTTCATCTGCTGTTGTCATCTTCTCCCCTACTGAACAGATGACTTAATCCAAATGATAATCTTAAATAATAAAGTTTACTGTAAAGGGTTAGCAAAATAAACAATCCAAGAGAAACAGACCTTTTTGCGTTTTCTGTGCAGTCCCTTAGTCACGACTGGTGTCAGTAAGCGCCAACTCCCCCTCAGGCCCAACTTGCATGTTCGTGGGAAGTTGGGGGTATGTTTCAGGGTTACGTACTCCTTTCTCTCTGTACCAGGGATACTTTTTGTCCATCCTTTGGTGGTACTATTTCATCCTAAGAGATACAGTTCCATTATACAGCCCTGGACTTGGTCATTTAGGGCAGAATCATTCATTGCTTTCTTGCATTTTGTTCTTGTTTTGATCAAATCTGTAGATTGAACAAGGGCTGTGAGATTGACAAGGCAATGATTTTTATTCTCCTGGACATGCTGCAATATGAGGTCTAATAGCTTTAAATAGAACCCCTAGATACTTGTCTTTCTGATCCTTTTCAGACTGTTCACACTAGCTATTATGTTTAGTTTTGTAGTATCATGCGCAAGACAGATTTTTGAAGCTTGTTATTTTTTTGGCTAAGGGGAAACACTACTAACCTGCTTGATTGTTCCATGCCTGGCTTATGATTAACTGAAATGTCTTTGAACCACTTTTAAGCTGTTGTATACTACAACAGAGACAAAGAAGAAAAAATCCAATAGAAACTGCTGTGAAGACTTAAAAATACTAATTTTAAATGGCACTAATATTTAAAAAAAAAAAAAGGTGGTTACTTTACTTGTAATTGTTACCAACAAGAACAAGAGATGTCTATCCAGTTCTGAGCTAAGGTGATTTTGCATGTACTTTCAGGGAGTAAAAAATCACAGAACTTGAAACAAATACACAAAAACATTAGTTCAAATGGAGTCTGAATCTGTATACAAGTAAAATCAGTACACAAGAAAAGGTTAGAACAGATATTGGAATACAGCTTCTAGCATTTGCTGCTGTGATAGTTGCAATACATTGCTGCAAAATGTTCAGTGCAGTTACAGGCTGAAATTCTCTGCACTTCATTTATTGCTTTTGTTACTCCAGATTGCTAGGATAAATTTTAAATACAAATATTATTCCTCATCAGGTGGTTTGCTCTGCCCATATCACCACTCTATGATGTTATCATGCTGTAAATGGACCTCTTCTGCTTCTTTGTTCTTTCAGCAATTCTGAAGATTTATTCTTCCCCTCTAATTGTGCAGTATAGGCTACTTCTGCATGGCCAGTCCGTTATCTACATCTACTGAAAATGCTTGTTGTTGCTCCGTCTTCTCTCTCGCTCCTGCGCTTCTGGGAATACTGTAGCTGCATTTATTGGGGCACTCTGAAACCGGTCTGTGAAAGGAATTTTCAAAAGTTACCACTGCTCAGACTATCTGAAAAGCAGAACTGGAGATTTTTTTTCCTCCTTCTCTAAGTGTCCAGACCTGTGAGTACCTTCCCACTGCATTTGCAATCAGTATTGATGGGGCTAATACATGGAAAAGGAAACTTAACTTAATCAGAGCTGTCTCTGAGTTCATACAATGTGCAATATGAGATTCAGACTGTGGTTGTCTTCCACAGTTTCCTCATCTGAGGAGCACACAGGCAGGGAGCTGGTCAGAGCTCATATAGGAAAAGAGGCCTGCCATGTGAATAGCATGAACCTTCTTCATATTGCAGGGATTACGACATATGATCGTGACAAGAGATGCATACAGGAGGACTCCTTGGTTTTGTAACAAATTGCCACATTTGGAACTTCATTCCTAAAAATGGAAGAAACTGAGGATATTTCTCTTTTTTTCAGCTGTATACTCCCAGATTTTTGGTAGGTCTCCCTTGCTGACCAGCTGTGTTTACCAGAAATAGTTTGAGAGGTTTTGTTTTTTTTAAAGTAAGGCAGTTCCCAACCACAGCACTTAGACATAGTAGCATAGGTTGTAAGTGCAAACCATCGATATTTTTACACCACCATTACGTATAACACAAGGGGGAAATGCCAATAACAGTCAATTGCCCCCTGTAAAAAAACACATCTCTCTTCCACAAAAATTACACTAACTTCAGACAGTGAGTTACGGTTGTGCTTGTAAAGTAAGATGCCAGGTGACTTGTCTCTATCCTCTAAAGACTTACTTATATCTAACCTGTATTTTTTGTTTTATTATGTTTGTACTTAAGGATGAAAGAATTTTTGAATTGCCAATACCGGGCTTGCTGAAGACTGTTGTCATTTCCAGTCCTGCTTCTAGAACCATGGCATGCTTAGTACTCTCTACATCAGTGTTTTTGCACAATTGAGCCCTGTGTTTCTACATGTCAGGCAGTTAGCTGCTGATCTACACAGAACCTGTGTAATTTCCCTGGAGCTCCAATTGGGATTTGGGAGCACTTTACAGGAAAAGTAAAAGTTGTGACCGTGGTGCTTGCATACAGTGGCTGTGCAGAGCGAACAGGTCAGTGTCCATTGCTCTGTAGTACTGCAGGCTTTCAGAATCTGAAAGCAAGGAAGGACTGGGAGGTTGTTGTCACTAGGAGCAAAGAGTGATCATTTGAATTACTGACAGTGCAGTTACAAACTTTTTTGTCTTTTATTACTGTCTACAAAAAAGGAATAATACTGCTATATAGTGATAGTCATTTATTTTAAACCACAGAGGACAAATAATCCCAGGAAGGGATATGCCTGGCACCTTTACTGCTTTCTGTCGATCACATGGGAATGGAATTGAGGAAATGCCTGTTTGTTTGCCATGGGTATTTTAAAGGTAAAGCATGTACCAGTATAACTTTATTTTTTTCTTCCCCCTCATCCAACATGTGTCTTTACTTTTGATCTAGGTTTCGGCCACTTTTGTTTAGAAAGACGATTTAGGAGCAGTCTTTAAATGCTGAATAGCCCAAAATGAAAGTCACGTGCTTGTTACAGACTGGCATTATTTTAAGTGGGACTCGCATGGCTGTCTTATTTTGAGCTGTCCTGATAACTGGGTGGTGGACAGGATATTTTCAAAGACATTTTGGCTTTAATTGTCCTAGAGTTTTTTCAGGGGTGAGGAAGGAAGGGTGTCGTTCCAGGGTGCCTCCTGAGAGTCGACCGTCTTTCTGTGGTGGGTAGCGGGGCGTCCAGCCCCAGGTGCACTGAGGGCCCCCCGGCTGCCATCTTGAACTGAAGGGAAGGAGGTGAATACCAGATGGGGGAAAAAAAAGCGTCTGCGCTCAGGCCCCAGCCTGCTCACACTCGTTTGCTCCTCAACAAAGTGCAGCGGTTTTAAAAACAAGCTGAAGGAGGGGAGGAAGGGGGGAGTGGCGAGGAGTGGCAGGCTGTGGTGTGTTTGCGGCTGCTCTCTGATCTCTTGCCAGCCAAACCTGGAAGGTCAAGCGGGTTGC
>NW_009623106.1:0-235 GCF_000690535.1 Cariama cristata
TTTTTTTTTCTTTTAAGAAAAAAAGGCTTCTTCCTTCTATTTATTTATTTTGCACCGAAATGTCTCACCGTCCAGAAGAAACATCTCTGGACCAAACGGTGCTAACGGGTTTGGAAGCGAGAGCTGCCAGTGGGATCTCCATGGGGATTTCTGCTCTTAAAGATCGATGGGACGAGAGCGGCCCTGCACTGCGTGCGTGGGCGTGAGGGTGCATATGCGGGTGTGCATGGGTGCG
>NW_009623106.1:331-615 GCF_000690535.1 Cariama cristata
CTGAAGTGACCACAGCAGGATAGGACGCCAGGAGTGTTGTAAAGACTGTCTGTCCTTAAAGAAGGTACTATTGTGCATGGCCTTTTATTTATAACTTAGTAAGTGCCAGCAAACTCGCCTCCTTTACACTCTGAAGTGCCAGCCCAGCTTTCCACAGTGCTCTTTATTTGCAATAGTCTATTCAGTAACTGTCACTCCCGAGCTTCAAGTTATTCAAGACCTTAATCAATCAAAAGGATGAGAATCGTTCAGGTTTCCTCCTTTGAAATGAGGGAAGCAATGTT